>NC_079166.1:15940809-16155809 GCF_947568905.1 Ostrea edulis
GGCAGAGAAAGACGAGATAGACGTCCTCCAATATGGTTGAAAGATTATATTCAAGACTAGTGCATATGACACATTAGTTTTGTAGATAAAACAATTCTTTCTATATTTCCTAGATGATCACAATGTACATATGCAAGAGGACAAGCGGTTTAAATAGATACTTAGCCTTATAGACATTAGATTAAGTTCAATGAATTTCTTTATTTTTATTTTGTAGCTTAGCTATGGCAAATACCAAGGTTACAGCTCGAAAGTCTAAAGAAATATGTCCTGTATGTTTTCATGAAGTCGACGGGAAGGAAATCTGGATCGAACATGTTATGAAGTGTACACGGAACTTGTTGGTGTGTGAGAAATGCCATGTGTCTTTCAAGAAGAAGGAATATTTCCTGAAACACATGAAGATGAAGCATCCTGATGTGGGTCCATCTGAAGAAACAGATAAAGACGCACCTAGTATCAGTACAATGCGAAAAGATTCCACAGATTATGATAGTGAATGGGATGAAGATCCAGAAATCCAGTTGGGAGATGATCCCGCAGAACGGAGCATCGAATCTCTTCCCAGCACTAGTGACCTGGTTGTTGGGCGTATGGTGAGGAAACGAACGGCACCTAGCCCTGTGCACACATCAAGAAAGGTGATGAACAGAACAGAAGTTCGATCTGTTTCAACAGGGGTGTCCATCGGAACTCAGACAGAAGGTCGTATGATGATACATCAGTACACCCAGACTGAAGGTACCAAGAAAAGGATGAAGGAGGTTACTATCACAAAGTATCTTGAAAATGGACGAAGCGTAAAGAAAATCACCGAGAGTGAAGTGTGTTTTGACATATAAATTGTATATGACTTTAGTCCAAGAACACAGTAACAAAGAGTTACACATATGTACTGTTTTGTACTATTGTTAAGCATATAGGATTATGGATAAGGCATATCTATTTCACATCATGTTCATTTTTACATTACTCATCATTGGTCTACATTTTCATGTTTTCTTCTCATTAAATGTTTTTGTTGATGATACCCAAGTTTTCGTTTCATGCGCGGACGCATGTGAAATAGAGGCGTGGGTAATGTGACGAATTGGGATCGGGCACGGGATGTATTATTATCTATAAATAGAGCTGATGTGATCCGGACTTTATCGTAGGACAATACGATATGACCCAAGGCATAACGAATGCCGGGTAGTATAAATACGGCTGTTTTGCGAGAGACAGGGTCATTCTGAAGTAGACGCTGGCAAGGAGTTATCGAAGGTACGGTGAATAAAGAAACTAACAGTATACGGTGTCTAGTATACTAGTAGGGAAGCTTTTAAAGGTGGGGACGTTCACCTGGTGTTTATTTTATTTTGTTTGATCAGTCCTTCGACAAAAGGGATCTGTCCGGTATAAGGACACATCTCCCGTACTCCCGGATCTGTCACATCCAGATCTATAGTCTCTTTATGATAAAGATAGGAAATCTTGCACATATCTGTATATATTGACTCGTACATTTTTTTTTATAAAGATAGGAAATCTTGCACATATCTGTATATATTGACTCGTATATTTCCTAATCATTTGTTTAAGATCAATATCAATAAGTATAGGGACTCATCCAAATCTTCGAACCCTAACACGTTACAGTTGTAAGAGGTAGGTAAAGCAGCGACACCAGCTGGTGTCGCTGAATTCCCACTTTTCAATATGGAGTCCGCTCTGACTCTCCCCCGCACATGTCAAATATAAAAGCGGGGGTAAGAGTCAGAGGAATCTCGGATTAGAAATACTCAAACACTTAGATGTGAGTTCAGGTGCCCAGGAGGAAGAAATAATCCGTTTCAACAGTCACACAATCGTCATGTGCACGGAGTTGATATATATTACGTTATATTTACATTTGCCAATGCACTTCCTTATATGACAGTACTAATGAAATCGATGTTCAATTTCGTATGACATGAATTTGGTCACGTGATCAGTTTGTTCTTGCGTATGAATACAATCACCGCTTCAAAAGTCAGTTCCTGTATTTTCACCTGGGTTCTTGCTTATGCAATGCAGTGGGGACGTTATAGAATTTGATCACGTAACCAAATTCATGTCATATCCCAACAACATTCAAAAATGATATCTTATTTCTTAAATATATCATTTTTACATTAAGGATCGAACTAAGTCGAACAACAATATGGATTACTATAAAACATTTTTTTTCTTCATTTTTTTTCATTTCCTGAAAAATATTTCATAAGGAAATCCCCACCTTAAATACTAGTATAGCATGCATCTATAATTGCTTAGAAAAGTGTTCCAAACGTCCAGTATTTTATTCTTTCCTTTACCTAGCAATTGCAGCAAATTATTGAACAATTTGTTTTGATATGTTAATAGTACTATCATAAGATGTATAGCCATACAGCATCATTACAAGCCAAGCCTAGCGATTCTCGGTACTTTCAGTAATTTGATTTATGTCTACCCAGAGTTATTGTTCATTACACTACTTTTTCTGAATACTTTGTAAATTTGCCGATAGGTGCCGTTGATTGGAAGACTTTTGACTAATAATCGCACGTCTTCTGCTGTACTATTGTCTACCAGTATAAGCATAATTTGGGTGATACTTTCATAGTGAATTGAAAACTTCACGTTGTAAGGGACCGGTCAATATTTATTGGGGGGTTGGGACCGATGCATTCCATATTTCCATTTTTAAAAGACCCTATGTCCTATCTTCTAAAAATACAAAAAAAAGTTGCTGTCCTCTATCAGATGTGGAATAAAAAAAAGTATGTATCCTATCTAATAAATAACTTAGAGAGAGAGAGAGAGAGAGAGAGAGAGAGAGAGAGAGAGAGAGATGATTAAACATTTTAACTTCACTTTACAAATCTCTGGAGTTCTTCATAATTATCACTTAAAATTTGTCTCTCCATTTTTATATGAGCTGAGAGATTCAAGTTCCTGAGAAACTTTTGTTTACTTCGTCATGTTTAGTCGGTAATTTGTCTATAGTGAAATTACAAATCTCATTACTCTCACCTTAGTTTTTTCTTTTTGTTAAATTATTGTTTAAAGTGCTACATTTTGTATATTTTTTAATTACCGTTTTACTGAATTGTTGTATCATGTACTTACAAGTGTTTTTCACAACTCGGTATTCTCTATGAAGGGTGAAGATAACGAACAGTGATCAATCTCATAAGTCCTATAAGCAATATAAAATAGAGAGTTTGGCAAACAAGGACCCCTGGACACACCAGAAGTGGGATCAGGTGCCTAGGAGGAGTAAACATCCTTTGTCGACCGGTCACACCCGCCGTGAGCCCTATATCCTGATCAGGTAAACGGAGTTATCCATAGTCAAAATCAGTGTGTCAAGAACGACCTTACAATCGGTATGAAACACGTCAGACAGCATTTGACCCAATAATAGGTTGTATTGGCAAAGTATCAATTCATTAAAGATGTGTTTAGACCGGCTTTAGTCAAATTCTGATCTGTATCTTTCAAGTTATGATGAACATGATATACCATTTTTATTTTCTGATTGAAATCCATACTCCATGCAAAACCTACATGTATTTTCTGCAATTTTATTCACAGCTGGATACTTTGGGGGGGGGGGGGGGGGGGGGGGGTAATTACATGTTTTGATATTAAAAATTTTCGAAGGTCCAGTATTTTATTGCAAATTGTCTCTTGAACATCCAACTTGGACATGAAATAAAATATGTATACAATTCAGTATCATTGTTTGTAAGATAGCTGAATTAACAGTTTGAAATACTTTATAATATTTTTTTGTTCATTGATACATTTGCAAATATATATTTATATATATATATATATATATATATATATATATATATATATATATATATATATATAGCTATCCTATCAGTGTTGAAAATGAAAAAAGTTGGAGTCCTATCAGTATGCAAGTCAAAATGTATGTGTGTCCTATTGCATTTTGCACCGGTCCCAACCCCCCAATAAATATTTACCTGTCCCTAATATTGCAATGCCCATACAAAATATCTTTTTTTAAAAATGCTAAAATTACTTTTTAATATTGGGACAGAATAAATACTAACATCAATATTCGAAAGACAGAGGTGTACCTGTCCAATTTTAGCAATGAATATCTACGAAATGCGTCGGAAATTTATCTGGAAAATTTTTTCAATTTTCCGGATTTTCTGTTTCCTTTCATATTGGGTTTTTCTTGAAGAGTTTTCAATCATCATAGAATTTCCCGCAGTATTTTGACAGCAACTAGTACCATATTTTTATACGTTTATGGAAAACAAGACATAAAAATGCCAAGTGGACGGCGAATTTTATCTCGTATCCAGTCAAACTCTTATAATAACAGCAGTAAAGGAGGAAGTGGGAGGTATGATTTTATGTGTGTGTTTGTAGTTCAAACTAGTGAATACAGAATAGGCAGGTTGGGAACACTTCCCCTACACGACAGCGAGATATTATCGCGAAAACGCAATTATCCCTCTCTAATATATCCCGTACAACCGAGAAAAATGCCCATAGAGTACGTCTCTTTGCGTTTCACGTGAAAAGAAGAAGTGAGTGCTAAAATGTCTGATACTTGCTGCAAAACAAAAACAGTCAGGATGTGGATTGGATTTCAGCCTCCTTCCCTCTTATGCAGCAACCTTGATATGAATTTCTTGGCTGTGTTTTCAATTTCATAGAGACAATTCTCGTCATGTTGAGTGTGTGTTGCACTAATTCAGTATTGCAAGGAATTTGTCATCATTTTCAACTAAACCACCTGTTTTAATATATGGTCATTTTACCTTCTCGCTGAAGAGGGATAATCACGTTTTAGCAAGAAGATCTCACTATAGGGGAAGTATTCCCAACCTGATAGACAAAGGCACATTCTAATGTCAGGACCCAAATTGGCTGTATTTTCATGGAAATAGCCTTAATTTTATCCAGTATAAAGTAAACAATACCTTTGTATGTTTACTCTCGGTTCCCATGGAAAAACACAAGTAACACCAGAGTTTGACATTTTGAACTTACATTCACAAGCCTTGACCAACTTTTCAGAAAAAAGCTTTCAGTTTCTCCATATTTAAATACTTAACTCAAATGACAAAAGTGAAGTTTGAACTAAACCATATTTAATTGTCTCATAAAAGTCTTTAGTCTCAACTTTCATGCTTTTATTTTAAAACACAACATTTTTTTTTTGGTTTTTTTAAATACTACCCTGCACGGGAATTCTTCATTCCATTTAGAATTAAACGATGCATTTAAAATTTCTATATCGTAAGCCTGTTTTTTTTTCTTCCCTATGTAGGGTTGTCACTAGGAATATTTCATGGTGAGTCTCGGACCCATGGTTTATGAGCAGTTCGAATACCATGGGAGTTTGACGAGTCCCATGAAAATTTCATGAGTCCTTTGTATCAGATCGTAATTTTTCTGCACCCCTATTTAGAATTAACACAAACTGATACTTTTCTCTGTTCGGTTTATTCTCAAACAATTGCAAACACTGAAGTATGTGTACTCTCATTACCTACCAAATGCATAATTGTGATATACCGGGAATTAGGTGTAATAATTCAATATTTGGCCTCGGATTAATGGAATCCCTACCATTTCTCTTCTTTCTTTTTTTCTTGGGATATCTTTATGTGAGGATGAAACGCCCACCTCAAGTCCTCACCAGTGCTAGCGCCAAGTCTTGATTCCTTCAAAGCTTGGCTACAAAACCATTAGGCAAATCTCAGACTGTTGTTTATGTTTTGCAAAATTGTAACTTGCGCTTACCCTAACATGGCAGAATAGTCAACCTGATGATGGAGGCCTTTGACTGGTAGTATTAGAAGTCGTATTTGAATAGACATTTCCACACATGTCAATTACACCTCATAATAGCTGTTTACAATTAAAATAATTTATAAATTTGATAAACACTTCCTTACATTTAATTCAAATAAACTGTTTGGGTTTTTTTTTAATTAAAATGAATTCAATTTATATAATCTATGTATCTGAAAGAAAAAAAATTGCACACATTCACATTTCAAATTAACAACAAGTAGATGTTGTAACAGAAACGCAACTTATTTATTACAACTAAAGAAAGAGATTATGAATATCATCATGTTATAGTTATTCACAAATTTTTACAATTAAATAGTTAAGAATAAAATATGAGTGTATCTTATGGTTTGAAATAAAGTGTGACTGTGTAGGGTGTTTTTTCCGACCTGATTAATCAGACTAGTAAACCAACATTTTATCCGACCGGACCTATCATTTAGTAGACTTGGTCGGACGTGCCTTAGCGTTAAACCCTGAACATTTTATCCGACCGGACCTATCATTTAGTAGACTTAGTCAGTCGTGCCTTAGTGTTAAACCTTGAACATGGTTCTGTTCAGGCATTTGTTCGTATATTACAGCCATCATTCATTTTCAAAAACATGGCAATTTTTCCAAATTTCCCAGATTTTCTAGGGTCTTTTTTCTCACTAAATAGCTTCACTTACTAAATCGACTTCAGAGTTATTGGGCAATATTAGTTAGATGGTGGGGAGTCTAATCACCAGAAAATCAAACACTGTACACTACATTTTGTTGTGGGATAAATTTAAATAGGGTTTAGTTTTCGATTATCATCACCGAGATATGTGTGTGTGTGTGTGTGTGTGTGTGTAGATCTGAAGATTGGTTGAAATTATTTCACAGATTGAAGAATTTGGTGAAATTAAAGAAACCTCAATGTCTTATGGACATATTCTTTGTTGTTTTCTCTCCCCTCCCCCCCCCCCCATTATTTTTTTTTATATCTATCTAATATGATACAGGTCCATGCATTATTTACAGAGTTGCAGTTCTCTGCTCTTGGAGATAGGTTAAGACAGATGATACATGATAGAGCTCAGGGGCGGATCCAGGAATTTTTTAAGGTTGGGGATTCTAATATTAATTTTTTGTTTTCAAAAGGGGGTGTCCACCCTCAAGATACATTATTTTTACCTTTTTAGCCAAATTTTCTGACAAAAGTGGGGCTATGACCCCCCAGACCTCCCCCTCCCATCGCTTCTGGAGCTGCATACTGGTATTTTATCCCATATTTTTAGCTCACCTGATGCTTCAGTACATGTCTATTGACATTTTTGAGCCAATTTAATCATGTTAGAAACTGTTTTCAAAATTCTTTTACAGTCATGCAGAAGACCGAGATTCCACCATGGTGCCCCTGGCTCAGCTGGCAGTACTGCCCAAACACTGCCACCTCCCAGAAATCCCAAGCGACCCCAACATGTCGTTTGAGGCCATGCTGTACTTTTTTGGAGTGATCGCCATGGGTCTTCAGTACATTAACCTTTATCGCACAGTGTGGTGGCTACCCCACAGCCATGCTAATTATGCCCTGGTAATCTTAAAGTACATTTTATAAAATATCAATCTATATGGAATTTATATAATATTAAAGGTGGTTATTTGTGCTGGAGGTTAAGTACACATCTTTCCACGTCCAACATTACATGGGGGGGGGGGGGGATTACACGATAACTGAATATAATATTATATTATATCAACTATTTTATTTAAAACTGTACACGTGGGGGAAGTTTTCGCACTTATTACATGACCGCGTAATTAGTGTAAATTTCCCTCACACGTAAATAACCACTTTTACTGTGTATCTAATGCTTGACATTATGAAATGCGATTAAGCGGAAAACCCAGTTGTTACAAGCTTTAGATACCGATGTGTATTATTCATGAACATTCTAAAAGTGAATTTCCTATAAAAACTGCATTGCACATGCAGAAAATTGAAATTTCATGAAGAACAACCATATTAATGAATTATTATTATTATTACTTTGATGAATTCTGATTTCAACATTCTTGACTACTAAAGAAATGAAAAATGATTATTTATTTACAGAATTTCTACCTGATCGATGTGTATCTTGTGCTGTTTCTCTGTGTCCTGATGAGTCGGAGGATTGTATGGTGCTTTGTTCAGGAGGTAAAGGGAGCATAGGCCGTCTAAGAATTTGTACATCCATTTTCATCATCTTTAATAGTTATACTGAATTACTCGAGAATGAAGTATGTGTTTGAAATATGTCGAAAATGAAGTGGAGAGTGTTTTTTTAACGATGTTGTATTCAGATTGTCTGTCTATTTTACTTTTATAATTGAATGGACTGACAGATCAAGGTATTGGAAAACATGCAGATGAAGGTTGCCGTAATTAGATTTGTATGGGGACATGGAGTTTCACAAACATATAGTGTTCTCTGCCACCCTTGATTATAAAGAATTCATAATTTCTTAGATTCTTAAAAATTGCATGCAATGCTGAAATCAAAGACATTAAAATTCACTCATCTGTAATTTTTTAAGGTATATGGATCCCGATCCACAAAGAGTGTGATATATTGGATTGTTCAGGTGTTTAAGGGGGCACTATTGGTCAGTATCGCCCTGGGTCTTGTCTACACAGCCTACCAGGTGGTGGCAAACCACTCAGCCTTGTATTGTCTCTTTCTGTCCTGTCCGTGAGTATTTATTTAAAAAAAAGATCTACTTTTATATAGCAATTGTCAGAGAGAAAGCTTATTATAAACGGTACATGTATCCACATCGATATGTTTCTTGTGTATGTACATGTTTATTGCGTATGTACATGGTATTGCAGTGAAAATTGCTAAACATGACATTCCATTTTTGTGTCTGATAGAAAGACCATCATAATATACAGTGTTTTGAGTCTGGATCGAGAGAGAGTCACTGTAGACAGATTTACATTGTGTCGAGTCTTTAGCATTGCTGTAGACGGTTTTACATTGTGTGGAGTCTCTCGAGAGTTGCTGTAGACAGGTTTACAGTGTGTGTAGTCTCTCGAGAGTTGCTGTAGACAGTTTTACATTGTGTGTAGTCTCTCGAGAGTTGCTGTAGACAGGTTTACAGTGTGTGGAGTCTCGATCGAGTTGCTGTAGACAGTTTTACATTGTGTGGAGTCTCTCGAGAGTTGCTGTAGACAGGTTTACAGTGTGTGGAGTCTCTCGAGAGTTGCTGTAGATAGTTTTACATTGTGTGGAGTCTCTCGAGAGTTGCTGTAGACAGTTTTACAGTGTGTGTAGTCTCTCGATAGTTGTAGACAGGTTTTTATTTCACCTGTGCTATAAACTTCTCTGATCTTTGAAAAATTATCATTCATTTTTCAGTCATTATTTTCTACACTTTTTATTTTGTCTTCAGAACCACAGGTTCAATTTCATATATTAAACTTACCACCAAGTATCTTTGGATGAAGGCGATAAAAGTTTAATGGATAAATCAAGCACCATGCCTCATCCCAAGGGGGATAATCAAGAAATAGATAAACTGTAGGAAAATGATTTAGAGTGTTTTAAAAATCTTTTTCTTCCAAGAGCATCTTCAGCAGACAGGAAAGTCAAAACCTGTAACCCTACCCCTTCTGTATCCCTCCCCCTTCTGTAACCCTCCCCCTTCTGTATCCCTCCCCATTCTGTAACCTTCCCCCTTCTGTATCCCTCCCCCTTCTGTAACCCTCTCCCTTCTGTATCCCTCCCCCTTCTGTAACCCTCCCCCTTTTTACATCCAGTTCCACTATAGGGGGTTATTACATTACCCCCACCTCTGGTAGTTTCTTGATGAAATGCGGACTGATGGTTGGTTTACGTCAGTCATGTAAACGAAAGGTATTACCTATATCCCATCACTAGAAATGAAATACAGTCAGCGCCTATTATGATGCCATGAGAATACTTGTAACCTGTCGCTAGAAATGAAATACAGTCAGTGCCTATTATGACGCCATGAGTTACCATTGTGATATAAACAAGAAACAAAAATTTCAAAACAGTTTGCATCACTAGACGCTGTCTGTTGTCAACTCTTTGGTTAAATGTTCAATACAATTCCTTTTGTGGCCATCGGTGGGGTAAATTCAGTACATAGTCATTTATTGACCGGGTGCAGGATATCTGGTTAATAAATTTCATACCCGGCGAGGCAAAACTAAATGATACTTCTCAAAGACAGGGGTGCAATTTGTGAAATCCTTATTTTGTGAAGATTCAATTTTGTTCACTCCATTGGGTGACTAGGATTTTAAAAGTTTCACCCTTCCAGCATGTTTAGTGTCTCAATATTATGAGCTTTAGTCGCATTAGTGTGAAGACCGTGGTTCTTTTCTTTCTCCTCCAGTAAGTCATGTTTGAATTTTTTTTGTTTTTGTTTAAATGAATCTATGATATTACATACAGCATGTATACTGAAAACGGTCTCGACCTATTTTCAAATTTCAAAATTAAAAATCTACATTATATTTTTTTCTTTTCAGTGTTATTACATATGTGTTTCTGTTCGGCCCATCCATAAAACCGCTTTACCACAAATGTTTGGTGTGGCCCACCCCAGTTTGTGATAGACCAAGGCACAGGAGGGAGGAGGATGAAGTCATCCTGTTCCATAACTGCGTGTTGACCCCTGACATCATTAGGTCAGAGGTCGATTATTTTAAATCGGACTTCAATAACCGGATCAAACAGGTTCTGTTCAATTCACTCCTAACAGCGTACTACATGACTTTTGTTCCACTGTGTTTTGCTCAGGTGAGAAAATTGCAACATAAAATGTGATGTGTATTTCATTATACTGTAGATATCCCTATAATCAATTATTTACTTGGATTTCCTATGATCTGTGGTAGATTAAATTTCAAACAAACATTTTATTTTTATGAAAAATACCACTACCACTCCAAAGAAAAAAAATCAACCACCATGCTATTCTTTAATGTTAGAGTTTTGTAGATTGCTATTAGTTATTATGCAGTAAATTTATACCGGTATGAAATTTACGATGCATTTTATAAAGGTGCACTGTATATGATATAGGATTGGGTATATCACAGAAACAGGAAGTCCATATTATACTGTTCCCTCTACCCATAGATAAACCCAAGAATGCTGAGGAAGCATGAAAAACACTAATAATTGAAGTAGAAGTGGGTGGGTTTTTTTTTTTTTTTTTGAAGAATGTGGTTTTATCAAGACTTGTGTAGTTTATAAAATATATGCTGATTTTAGTGCACTGTAACTGTACATTCAAGTGAACTTTTCTTGTCAAAATTTGTTGGTTTTTATCCTGAACTACTTGCACCAATTTCACTGTTACTTCAGTTCACACAAAGTATCCGTGTGTAAAGGGGGTCCAGTTCAGTAGTTCATTCAAGTTAGATTAAGGGGAGTTCATATAGAAATAGGTCAGGGTGTTTAGAACCAGGAAATCTTAATTTTACATTGAAGTTTCCTTATATCCTTGCGTAGTATGAATTCAAGTATGTTCTTACCATGACCTTTGGTGCCTGATGGGCTGTAATATGGATTTAAAATTTTATATGGACATTTCTTTGAAGAAAACCTTCTCAAACACCACAAGGGTACAATGCATTGATGTGTAAACATCCTCCTTAATGTACTGTAGATTCAGGTGTGTTCAAATCATGACCCCCCCCCCCCCCCCCCCACACACACACACACACCCACCCCATCCCAGGGGGCCAGAATTGGGAGAGAAGAGGTTTAGATATTTGATAAAACTTTGAAAATTTTCTTCTCAAAAATCTATCAAACTGATATGAGGGCAAATAAATATAATTTTATATTACATGTAAATTAGTGAGTGAAATGAATATGCAAGCATGTTCATGTAGTGTAGATTAAAGTTTAATAAAAATTAAAGCATGGTCCCTGGGGGTTAGAATAGGGGGTGCCAAGTTTTACATAGCTGCAATATATGAATTTTAAAATCTTCTCATGGACAGGGGCACAGTGCATCAATTTAAGGTTACTTGAAGCATCCTTAAATGTAGTTCAGATTCAAATTTGTTCAAACCATGTCCCCCGGGCTCTGGTCAAACTTACAATAGGGCATTAATGTTTAGCTTAGGAATATTTTGGGACATTTTTCGAAGTTTCTTTCTATTCAAGAACCACAAGGATAAAGCTAGTCATATTGACATGGTAGTGTTTTCTTGTAGTGCAGATTAAGTTTTTTTTTCATTACATGACCCTGGGTCAGGGCTATAGTAATAGTTTACATATTTATGCTCTTCTTACAAACATTAAATCCTGATCCTTGTATGAGTAACCTCACTCAGATGAGCGTTGTAGCCAAATAAAGGGCACTTGTTTCTAGACACAATCGTGTGCTGCTTCTAGAATGTAGCTTCTTAGAGTAGGTGTTCTTTTGATATTAGCAGCATTTAGATATCTGACTTTGGTGGAATCAACATGATAATTTATGTATATATAAGAAAGTTTAACTCTGATAACACCAGATAGCCCCGGAATTACAACACTAAATTCTGAATATCTAAAGTACAGGGACTCTGGGACATCGTGTATAGCATCGGTGGGGGATCTAGGTTCTTCATCATTTTCATGGTACATGTACTTGACCTTTTAATTTTTACAATCACAGGGTCACCTTTATAACCCAGAGGTAATTTCCCATTCCATCTCAGAATTTATTGGGTTTGATTTTCTTTTTTTTTAAAAATTGAATGGAAAGGATTTTTTAAAATTTGATTCATTTCTTGAAAAAAATGTTCATGCCATTGGGATCATGCCTTAACACTGTGAAATGCAGCATGTTTATTTTTTTTTTCTTTCTATCATGTTTAGTTTTTTTTTCTCTAACATATATCCGATATTATTCTCCTCGGAGTTTGGTGATCATGTTTTCTGATGCAGCATGAATATTCAAAATAACCCAAGGAGATTCTTGCGTGTATCTCAAATTCTCATGATATGCATTTTGAATAATTTATGTGCATGATTTATGTTTCAAAGTGAGAGAACTGATTTTTAAGGGGGGGGGGGGGGGGACCATTTGTTTGATACAAACTACATGATAACAAATTTCACAGTCGAACTGTTAAAACAAATGTTTGTTTATATGCATTCCAAACAATTTTTTTTTTCTTTGGGACTGGATTAGTATCTTTGTTAATTTTCCTTCATGATAAATGAACTGTGAAGTCAGTATTCTTTCAGAATGCCATAGTAACAGTAACTTATCTCCTCCTAGCTTTGTACTACGCTAATTTTAATTGATTCGGATTTTTGAGATCCATGAAGTGAAAGATATAAGTTTTATAGATGAGACAGAGAAAATCCCAGTCTACGAATGCCAATGAATTATAATTATGAATGATTTGTAATTGTTTAAATCTCGTTTGCTCTAGCATGTACAAAACACGTGCGAGTCGTGTTGGGTGAGTTGTGCTCTGTGAAACTATTTCCTTGGACGTGTCGTAAAGTTTTATTTTGAGAACGTTTTTTTTTTTCTTTTTAGAAATTTGAATAATTTTGTTTCTGTTATAAACTTTGCTTCACACTATAGAATTATTTTTCATAGACAGTGTATAATGAAACAATTTACAGATTCTGAAACAACAAAGTTACTTGGCCATAATTATTTTTCTTGCATGTGATATGAATTTTTTAAGTGTACTGTAAATCTCTTTTTTTTTATGTACCAGAGAATTTCATATTTTGTTCAAATCTCTAAAGATGCCTTAATGTGAAAATAAGGTTCTCGTGAATAATTTTGTGAATTTTTATTTTAAATATAAAGGTACGTTGTACATGTATGAACTGTGGTGCTTTGTGCGGCATACTTCTTGAAGCATGTTGGCACTTTATGAAAAGTATGCCAGAATGAAGCACTGCAGTTCATACCCTCATGTATTTTCAAAGCTGAGATTTATTTTTTGAATTTACATTCTGCTTTCTTTCATATCTGTCGGAATTCTCAGCTATTGAAATAGACCTACTATATTTATCAAGATTCATACATGCAATTTACGTAACTGCAGCACATTCATGAGAAAATGGCAATCATGATTACAATTTGTAAAGATATCAAAGGCAAATACATTGGAAATTTAAAGATACCATAATAAATATATTTTACATTCAGGAAAATTATGTCTTGCTGATCAAACAAGTTGAGACCGCGGAAATCGATTTTCATGAAATATGAGTGATTTACAGTATATTGTTTCCATTAGAGTAAATCTGATGAGGTTTTAGATCATTCTTGTGTTACAACTTTATTGTCATTTCTTTATATTGTTGTGATATTCTAGTTCAACTACTCGCTAGCCATCAGGATTCTCTGAAGTATTAGTGCAAAGTAATGCAATGAAAATAATATAGAAATTTCTCATAGGATCACATGGCTTATCACTAACAATAAACATAATTATATTGCTTTTGGAAATTGATAACGTTTAATGAAAATAAAATCCAAACTTATTTGTACGATACAAACTTTTGTGCATTGTTACCTAATTCAATACAGCGGAACATAAAGCTAACTCAATTAGAAAGAAGTGATATTGAACACAAAATCCAACCATATTAAAGATTATTTTCAATTACTAGTTGTTACTCGCTTTTCAGAACACCCTGTACTATGACACATGGTGGGTGGGGCAACATGTGGTGGTCACATGGCTCTCAGCATTTCTGATGCTAATAGTTCATTACCTGCCCCCTAAATACCTTGACCTGTTGCACCGAACAGCCCTTCATTTGGGTCGATGGCAGAAAGTGGAGGGGAGACACGCCCACGTGCCCTATAACGCGTAAGTGAATCATTTTAGTGATCATGTGATGTCATGAAGGATCAAACTTTACCACGGGTAAGGAAAATAGGAGGCACTGTATACAGGAATATATCCGACCAGTGTTTCTTCCGCCTTTCTACACTTGCTAATGGTGTCGCCCTGTTTTAACTATGCCTAGACACAGTTGTGTTAAAAAAAGAGGTAAGAGAAAAAACACTTTTGCCCAGTCTTCAACTTGCCCACTGACAACAAGGGCAGAAGAGGCAAAAATAAAATGAAGGTCAATATTTTCTTGTGTACAGTATTTTATTTATGGTAACTATGGTAATGATTTAGTTCTTGATGTTGACATGTAAATCAAAACTACAAGTTTACTGAATATCATCATTAGAGCCCTACAGCTGCACATCTGATCATAAGGTTGTTTTGTTTTTTCTAGATGGTCAGAGTTAACAGTCTGGCCACAAGGTGCCCTGGTTAAACATGTTAAAGGATTATTTAAGGCGGACGGAATCAACGTAACGGCAGAACCTGGCAATGGGATGCATGGACGATTTTATGTAAGAAAGCACACTTGTATTTTCTGTCTTTCAATTTCTATCTTCAGAATTCTATATCATTTTGACATATATAAACTGATAAATATAGAATATCAAACAGACCCAGAGATAGGTGTTGTGTGCTTTACTGTGTTCACCCTAATAATTACCCCACTCCTGTATGGGCCCTATATTAAACCTGTAATATAAAGTGTCATTTGTTTCACTGACTCACTGTTGTGAAATCTACACCACATGATTATTTTGTGAAATCTGCTTCAGTTATAGATATTTAGTAAGTGCTGCAGTATGGTCATGTATCTGGGAGTTAAACTGTAAATGCTAGTTGTCGAGGAAAATCCCTTGTTTGTTTATCTTTGATATTTTAGCAAAGGAACTACACCTGAGAGTAATATTTCAGTAATTACAGTTTATACATTCAAATTAATAGATACATTTTGTTGTTGATGAAATGTTTTATCAAATTACTTTATTAGCTCACTGGGACGACTTCCTTGAGAGCTATTGCCATGACCCCGGTGTTGGCTTCAGCGTCAAATTTTAAGGAAAAAACTTTAACCTGTGCTATATCTTTTGAACCAAGGGGGATAGGGTTTTAATATTTCACATATAGATGCCTCATGAAGAGACCTTTGTTTTGGTACCAAGACTTTCGACCTAGTGACCTCTACTGTGGACTTTGACCTACTTTTTAAAAAATTTATCCTGCACTACTGTGTAGGTGAATAACTTCTTTTGAACCAATAGGGTTAGGGCTTTGATATTCTACATACAAGGACCTTATGAAGAGACCTTTGCTTTGGTAGAAGGCATTTGACCTAATGACCTTTGGCTTGAACTTTGACCTACTGTTAAGAAACTTTAACCTTGGTTATATCTTTTGAAGCAAGAGTGATAGGGCTTTGATGTTTCAAATATAGATGCTTTATTAGAAGACATTTCTTTTGTTACCAGAACTATTGACCTTGGACTTTGACCTACTTTTCAAAAACATTATCCTTGGCTGTATCTTTTGAACCAAGGCCATAGGGATTTGATAATTTCATATTTAGATGCCTCATGACCAGGCCTTTGATATGGACATTGGTATTATAACTTGAGACCTAGTAACCTTGGACATTGACCTATTTTACAAAACTTTAACTCTTGTATTTATGATGTTTTCAACCTAGTTCTTTTTTTCTCATTTCAGTTTCTTTTTCACCAACCAATGAGAGTGGTTAACTGGTTACTAATCTTAACGTGGCTTCTTGTTGGGTACCAGTTTTTCTGTCTTTTACAAAGCACGGAATGGAACCATATTATCTGCATAGCTCTTGTTTTATTCTGTAATTATTACACTCTATTCAAGCTTTTAAGAGACAGAATTATCATAGCCAAAGCATATAAAGAAGAAATTTCCGAGGACGAAAAATAACTTATGGAATTGAGTGTATGATAATCATGACATCATGACATAACATGTACCATGAGAAAGATGCATGCAAGTATGCTTGCCATGCCAAAGGTTTGCTACATGCATAATAGCACGCCGATACATTTTGCCCTTTGATATTGTATATTTATTTTGCAGGATGCAAAAGTATCATGTTTGTTGTACAAAATGTGATGAATATGTGTTAAAAGTTCATTTCATGC
The DNA here is from genome assembly GCF_947568905.1 of Ostrea edulis. NCBI lineage: Eukaryota > Metazoa > Mollusca > Bivalvia > Ostreida > Ostreidae > Ostrea > Ostrea edulis. The sequence continues at coordinate 15,957,679 of NC_079166.1, forward strand.
TGAGCATGACTTACATTAGTATTCTATAAATAAATATCTGCAGCATTTGATATTTTTTGTGTTATGCTGTTGATTTTTGTCACAATGTCTTAAAGGGACTGGTTCATGATTTTTAAAAAAAATATTTTTCATTTTCGATGTTAAACATTAAAAATATAACTGAATTAATGTTGACAGCCAAACTTTTGACCTTCTGAACGCAAGAATAAAAGCAGTATTATATCCTTAAATCTGTGTTATGTAAACAAAGACTCGAGTCTTTTTATGTATACAAACAAACCAATGAAATGTTAATTTTGTAATATAAAGCATCTTAATTTTGCATACTCATAAATTTTAACTTTAAGATGACACATTTTACCCAAAGAATGCTTGAAATATGAAAGATATAATAAACTTAAATCGATATCCATTTCTTTTGCAAATTTTGTAAACAATAACATACCGCAATCTTTGTTTACAAAACAAATAATAAACTCTCTAAAATGAGCTTCTGGGATAATTGAAAACATTAATTTTTATGTGAAATCTTTTAAACATATTAGACAATAGATTTTGATCATTAAAAGTGAAAAACAAAATTTTGGGGGAAATCGTGAATCAGTCCCTTTAATGGTAGTATTCAGTAAGGAACCCATAACATAGATGAGTTGAAGTTTGCATCAAGTGGAAATGAACCAAACTTGGTATGAAGAGGAAATCGGCCAAATGTGGCAATGAAGTGATACAAGCTAAACTTGTAATTATGGGGAAATGAGCTAAACTTGTTATTATGGGGAAATGAGCTAAACTTGTTATTATGGGGAAATTAGCTAAACTTGTTATTATGGGGAAATGAGCTAAACTTATGGGGAAATGAGCTAAACTTGTTATGATGGGGAAATGAGCTTAAGTTGTTATGGGGAAATGGGCTAAACTTGTTATTATGGGGAAATGGGCTATATGGAGTGCCAAATTAACATAAACTCAAATAATTGTAATGACGATATCTTCAATAATTTGAAGATACCGTCAATTCATTTGATGCGTGCAACAATTAAAGATCTCTTCAAATAATTAATGATATCTTCAATTCTGAATTATTGCGTGCATTAATTGAATTGATGATAGCATTAATTCTTCAGCTGAATTGATGCACGCTTTAATTGAATTGATGATCTCTTCAAATGGATTAATGATATCAACAATTGAATTTATGTGTGCTACAGTTCAATTGAAGAGAGCAATAATTGATATAATGTGCACATTAAATCAATTGATGAGAGCAGTAATTAAATTTATGCACGCATTAATTCAATTATTGCTCTCTTCAATTGAATTGTAGCGTGCATCAATTCAATTGTTGATATCATTAATTCATTTAAAGAGATCATCAATTCCATTAAAGCACACATCAGTTCAGCTGAAGAATTAATGCTATCATCAATTCAATTGAATTAATGATATCTTTAATTCATTTGAAGAGAGCAGTAATTCTTTTAGAGAGAGCAACTATATAATTGAAGATATCTTCAATTCAACATATCCACAATTGAATTAATGATATCTTTAATATTGAATTGTTGCTCTCTTTAAAAGAATTGATGCGCGCATTAATTCCTTAAACAAAGGCATTGTAAATGAATTAAAGATATCTTCAATTGAATTAAAGAGATCATCAAATTATTTATACTGAGCTCTAAATTAATTATTGTGAGCAATATTTCTACTAAATTGATGCTCTCATCACTTGAATTGAAGAGAGCAATAATTGAATTAATGCACACATTAAATCAATTATTGCTCTCATTAATTGAATTGATGCGTGCATTAATTCAATTGATGAGAGCAATAATTGAATTGAAGCGCGCATTAATTCATTTGATGAGAGCAATAATTGAATTGATGGTATCTTCAACTATTTGAGTTTATGTTAATTTGGCGCTCCATTGAACTAAACTTGTTATTATTATTTAAGCTATTGACAAACAAGTTGATGGTACAGGGGTTTCAACAGTCTCGATTGAAGTCAGCATTTCACAAATTCTAGTTCGTCAATACAACCTATCATTGGGTCAAATGCTGTCTGACGTGTTTCATACCAATTGTTAAGCCGATCTTGGCACACTGATTTTGAATGCGGATAACTCGATTTACCTGATCGGGATATAGGGCTCACGGCGGGTGTGACCGGTTGACAGGGGATGCTTACTCCTCCTAGGCACCTGATTCCACATCTGGTGTGTCCAGGGGTCCGTGTTTGCCCAACTATCTATTTTGTATTGCTTGTAGGAGTTGTGAGATTGATCAATGTTTGTTATCTTCACCTTTCATTATGGGGAAATGAGCTAAACTTGTTATTATGGGGAAATGAGCTAATTGGAGGATTTCCTCTGAAAAGAGGAAAAATCACACCCCTATAATTATCAAATGCAGGGTTTCACTCTAATTAGTATAATTTTAGAATTATTACTTTTCAAAATATACTTGGCACCACACCATCCAGTCTGATGATCCCACTAGTCTTATTATACCCCACGCAACAAAGTTGCAGAGGGTATAATGTTTTTGATCAGACCCTTTTTTGTCAGCACAACTCCTCTGAGACCGCTCAACAGAATTTCATGAAAATTTGTAGTTAATAAGAACACCACTGTGTAGATGCGCATATTCCCAGGAAATTCTGATTCAATAATTGTTCAGGGAGTTATGCCCCATTTGAACTTTGAATTTCAAGCCCATCTGTTCTGTTGTCAGCACAACTCCTCTGAGACTGCTCAAGAGAATTTTATGAAACTTAGTAGTTAATAAGGACATACTGTATAGATGTGCATATTCTCAGGAAATTCTGATTCAATAATTTTTCTTGGGAGTTATGCCCCTTTTGAACTTTGAATTTTGAGCCTTTCTGTTCTCGTCAGTGCAACTCCGACGAGACTGCTCAACAGAATTTCGTGAAACTTTGTAGTTAATAAGGACATACTCCCAGGAAATTTTGATTCAATACTTTTTCTGGGAGTTCTGCCCCAGGCCTATTGAACTTTGAATTTTGAGCCTGTCTGTCCTGTTCTTTCAGTAATGCATAGCATTACCATTCATATGTGAGGCATTGTCAAGCAAAATTGGAGTGTAAGGTATGTGAGCTTGCTCACTTCTGCTTTCTTTCATTAGTGTAGCGGTTATAAAGCTCATCTTGGAACCGGCAGACCCATGTTCAGTTCTTGATCCTAGTACTGCATTAAACTTTAGACATTTAGATTAGGTAGTGACTGTCCCCTCACCAAGCACCTGACATGAATAGTCAAAGGCAGCAATCTTTCAAATATGACTATAAAATGATGGATCTATGTCGTGGTAGGTGTGTGATAAAGAACTCGCACTGCTACGGTCATAAGCACCAGGCATACATCAAAGTTTAAGGTACTTCACGTAAAGCTGGCAAAAGGTACTTCATGTAAAAGCTAGCAAAAGGTACTTCACGTAAAGCTAGCAAAAGGTACTTTACGTAAAGCTAGCAAAAGGTACTTTACGTAAAGCTAGCAAAAGGTACTTCACGTAAAGCTGGCGACATAGATTTCATCAAAGAGTTTGAGAGAGTGACAAGAAAGGTTAATATCGCCAGAGACAAAGACGATCTGTCCGCACAGGACATTCAGTGTCTTAAAGAGCACTACAAAGTGACGGAACTACTTTTAACGGCAAACAGTCTGATGCAACTGACCGTGCTGCTTGTGTACATGATACTACTTCCGGGAATCTGCTTCACGGTCTATGGAATCGTGTACTGCAATTTTGGAATTTTTGACATAATCTTACTTGCTCTCATGCTTATAATGCAAATACTAGGAATGATTCTAATCTACAGAAGTGAAAAATTCTCCAATACAGTGTAGAAACAAATGTGAGGTGCTGAACAATGAACAGACAGACCGACACCCTGCACCAAGACACAACCCAACCCTGAACAATCAGACTGACACCCTGCACCACGACACAACCCAACCCTGAACAGACAGACCGACACCCTGCACCAAGACACAACCCAACCCTGAACTGACAGACCGACACCCTGCACCACGACACAACCCAACCCTGAACAATGAACAGACAGACCGACACCCTGCACCAAGACACAACCCAACCCTGAACAGACAGACAGACACCCTGCACCAAGACACAACCCAACCCTGAACAGACAGACTGACACCCTGCAGCACGACACAACCCAACCCTGAACAATGAACAGACAGACCGACATCCTGCACCAAGACACAACCCAACCCTGAACAGACAGACAGACACCCTGCACCAATACACAACCCAACCCTGAACAGACAGACCAACACCCTGCACCAAGACACAACCCAACCCTGAACAGACAGACTGACACCCTGCACCAAGACACAACACAACCCTGAACAGACAGACCGACACCCTGCACCAAGACACAACCCAACCCTGAACAGACAGACCGACATCCTGCACCAAGACACAACCCAACCCTGAACAGACAGACCGACACCCTGCACCAAGACACAACCCAACCCTGAACAGACAGACCGACACCCTGCACCACGACACAACCCAACCCTGAACAGACAGACCGACACCCTGCACCAAGACACAACCCAACCCAATTTATGATGGTTGAATATGTATCTTGTTTTCTGCCTACGAAATTATCCAGATATGTTTGACCTCACTTAAAAGAACCAATAGCCTTTGTCCTCCACTCACTGGGATTGATTGATTGAATATTGCTTAACGTCTCGCTCGAGAATTTTTCACTCATGCAAGGTGAAGCTAACGAAGTAATCATCTGGAGATGTCACCAAGACCGGTGAAGGGCTTCAAATTTAGGCCTATACTCGGCGCTTATGGCCATTGAACAGTGAGGGTTCTTTAACGTGCCACACCTACTGTGACACGAGTCATCCGTTTTTAAGGTCATCTCCAAGGACCCGTGACATTCACACCTGATGCCGAGCGTTTGGCGATGGAACTGTCACTACCTGTTTTAACGACTTAGGTCTGTCACGGACAGGATTCGAATCCCGGCCTTCCGCATGCGGGGCGAACGCTCTAACCTCTCGGCCACTGTGGCATTTCACTCACTGGGAATGTCAAGCCGCAGAACTGTAGACCAGACTGTCAACAAATTCTTTTTTGTCCCCCGAGAGCTGCTATTCTGCACATAGAACTTGTACCAAGTCCAATAATTCTAGTCTGAAAATTACCGTTTTTATTTGACTAAAAAGACGTCCACATGCAGATACAATAACCCTAACACTGATACACAAAGCATAATGTCACCTGTCCATGACAGTTATATAAAAACCAACAGCATTCATTTCGTTTATTAGCTCACCTGAGCCAAAGGCTCTCATGAGCTTTTCTGATAAAACTTTGTCTGCATAATTTTTTTTTACATTTTTATCTTCTACAGAACCACTGGGCCAATTTCAACCGAACTTGGCACAGAGCATCCTTGGGTGAAGGGGATTCAAGTTTATTGAAATGAAGAGTCGTGCCCCTTCAAAGGGGAGATAATCACAAGAGATGTTTGTAAAACATATACATGTAAGCCCCCCATGGTGCAAAATTGAAAAGCATTATACACATGCATAATTTGATTGATAGTAATATCACCAATTCGAAATATTGAGCAGACAATATCTTCTAATGTTAGGAGTGGATTGACCAAGTGATCTAAAAATCAATAGGGGTCATCTACTCCTTATGCTGTACGAGTGTACCTGGTTTGGTGTCAATCGAGGAAATAATTTTTAAAATATAGGAGATAATATATTACTATGTCGTGTTTAACCATTGACCTTTGACCATATGACCTCAAAATCAATGGGGGTCATCTTATCCTGAAGATATACCAGTGTACCAAGTTTGATGTCTGTCAACCAAAGGGTTCTTAAGATATTGTGTGGACAGTATATTACTATGTCCAGTTTGACCTTTGACCATATACCTCAAAATCAATAGGAGCCATGTTCTCGTGAATGTGTACCAGTGTACCAATTTTGATGTCTGTCAAGCAAAGGGTTCTCTAGATATTGAGCGGACAGTATATTCCTATGTCCAATTTGACCTTTGACCATGTGACCTTAAAATCAATAAGGATCATCTTCTCCCAAAGATGTACCAGTGTACCAAGTTTGATGTCTGTCAAGCAAAGAATTTTCAAGATATTGAGCGGGCAGTATATTGCTATGTCCAGTTTCACCTTTTACCATGTGACCTAAAAATCAATAGGAGTCATCTACTCATAGGGATGTACCAGTGTACCAAGTTTGATGTCTGTCAAGCAAAGGGTTCTCGAGATATTGAGTGGACAAAGTCTTCCTATGTCCAGAGTAGATTGACCTTTTGACCTGAAAAACAATAGGGGTCTTCTACTCATAACCAACCCACATATTAAATACCATTACAATCAAATGATTGGTTCTTAAGATATTGAGCGGACAACATGTGGTCGACCGACCGACAGGTGCAAACCAATATGCCCCGCTTCTTTGGTGGGGGGCATAAAAATGCAAAAATAGGGTAGGATCATATAAAAATCTTCTCTCAAGAACCACTGGGGCAGAAGAGCTGAAATTTATATGAAAGCTTCCTGACGAAGTGGAGATTCAAGTTTGTAAAAATCATGACCCCTGGGGTTAGGAAGGGGCCACAATAGGGGATCAAAGTTTTACATGCGAATGTATGGGGAACCAAATTTGGCTCAGGTAAGCGATGTGGCCCATGGGCCTCTCGTATGCATACCTTCATATTTTTCAATTTTCTTGGCAAAAAATCCCAAAATCCATTAGCATCGAATCCGAACAATAATTTAAATATATCTTTTTTATAAGAATAACTTTATTATGAATGTGAAAATTTAAAAGTCTCCAGATCTGTTCAATGAGTTTTTGTCACAGGCGTGTTTATTCAAAAGCCACACATTTGACAATCTGATGTGAAGTGGATCATTAATCCTTGGGACAGAACTCTGATGACAATGAAATCATTCTTGGAACTTGCGGACGGCATCGTGCATATTTACTGTTTTATATCCTGTTCACTCTTCCGCCTGCACTGGTAATGTCAGGGTCAGAATCTGGAGAAGAAAACAATTCATTCTGAGGTTTAATTACATATGTTAAAACTGCTTCTTCTAACACCTGTGTAATTCATTGTATATTTCTACCTTAATTTTCATTCCCAATAGACCTGTTCTTTACACTGGCCTTCCATCTGTAACTTGTACTTAATTTAATACCATCGTCTTTAAGCCCAACTACTTTCAATCTGCATCACAGAAGATTGATTCAGACGTACATATATATTTGCTTTGAACTATTCAATTTGAACAACTCCAATAGCATTATGCAGTTGTTTGAAGTTCATTACACTTCACAACTATTAAAGTTCAATTAAGTTAATAATATTCAGTTTAAATATTACACTATTTGCTTAAAAATTACACCCCCTTAAAAAATTTCAAATGAGCATTTGCTCCATGAAACTGACTTATATACATGTATATATAGGGTGTTGGGTGAAGTTTGAACAGGGGTTATCCACCTTTTCCTTCTCCCAATCGTTTTTGTCCCTCTCTATATTTATCTCTCTTCATTCCCTTTTCACTCCTTCTCATTGATCTTTCACTTCCACCTCCTTCCTTCCCATCTTCAACCCCCTCTTCTCATTCACCCTCCTTTCCATCCCCTTCCCTCCCATCTTCATCCCCCCGCCTTCTCCTTCCTTCTAACACTGTCTGTCCCTTCCTCTCGTATATAGGTCACGAGACGTACTGTCGCCCCTCCCTCCTGTATAGAGGTCATCAGACATGTACTGTAGCCCCTTCCCCCTGTATATAGGTCATGAGACGTACTGTAGCCCCTCCCTCCTGTATATAGGTCATGAGACATGTACTGTAGCCCCTCTCTCCCGTATATAGGTCATGAGACATGTATTGTAGCCCCTCCCTCCCGTATATAGGTCACGTGACATGTACTATAGCCCTCCCTCCCGTATATAGGTCACGTGACATGTACTATAGCCCTCCCTTCCGTATATAGGTCACGAGACATGTACTGTAGCCCCTCCCTCCCGTATATAGGTCACGTGACATGTACTGTAGCCCCTCCCTCCCGTATATAGGTCACGAGACATGTACTGTAGCCCCTCCCTCCCGTATATAGGTCACGTGACATGTACTATAGCCCCTCCCTCCTGTATATAGGTCATGAGACATGTACTGTAGCCCCTCCCTCCCATATATAGGTCATAAGACATGTACTGTAGCCCCTCCCTCCCGTATATAGGTCATGAGACATGTACTGTAGCCGCTCCCTCCCATATATAGGTCATAAGACATGTACTGTAGCCCCTCCCTCCCGTATATAGGTCACGTGACATGTACTGTAGCCCCTCCCTCCTGTATATAGGTCATGAGACATGTACTGTAGCCCCTCCCTCCTGTATATAGGTCATAAGACATGTACTGTAGCCCCTCCCTCCTGTATATAGGTCACGTGACATGTACTGTAGCCCTTCCCTCCTATATATAGGTCACGAGACATGTACTGTAGCCCCTCCCTCCCGTATATAGGTCACGTGACATGTACTATAGCCCTCTCTCCCGTATATAGGTCATGAGACATGTACTGTAGCCCCTCCCTCCCGTATATAGGTCACGTGACATGTACTATAGCCCTCTCTCCCGTATATAGGTCATGAGACATGTACTGTAGCCCCTCCCTCCCGTATATAGGTCACGTGACATGTACTATAGCCCCTCCCTACTACTGTATAACTTGATCCTTGATCGTACCCTTGTTTTGCGGTTAAACTGTGCCACACAGTCCTCCTGTATGAGCATAAACGGCAGGTAGACATCTAAATAGTACTTATTGGACCGCGTCTCCAGGACGATTCTATCTTCCCCAACATCCACAGTCAGTGTGTTGGCCATTTTCTGTCAAAGATGTTCAAGACCTAAAGTTACATTTAGTCCACAAAAGCAACACATGTTTCAATACAACATAGTCAGTTTCTAAAACAACCTGACATGTAAGGTTTAGTGGCTGTGACTCAAAAGACTGTAACAAACTGTTATATAGCTCTACACCCCATCTAACTGTTTGTCTCGTGGTTCATTAGTGTGGAAGGAAACCAGGAGAAACATATCGGAGGAAACGACCTCCTTGACCTCTCGCATACAACCACTGCCAGCCAAAATCATATACAGCAATTACCTTATCAAAAATTAAACTGATTCCAGAGTATTTCAAGACACTGTAGATTAAATAAACTGTAATAATTAAATAGTACTGGAAGGGTAGTTATTGAAAAGAAGATAAAAATGCTCAATTGTTGACATACACATGTAATCACTATGACCATTTTGACCCACCCTGAAACCAAAACCCCTATACCTGTGATCATAAAATTTACAATTTTGGTAGAAGGCTACCTGCTACTTCTTAATATTCATTTTCTTTCAAGTTAGTATCAATAGCATTAAAGATGTTATTTTCATAAATGTTTTACATATAAACACTATCTGCCAAGTTTTACCCTGCCCGGAGTCAGAACCTATACCCTGGGGATCATGAAATTGACAGGGCTTCCTGCTCTACCTGACTATAATACATTTAGTTTTCCTTACACATGTGCAGTTCTAGAGACAAAGATTTTTGAAAATTGGTCAAATTTTGGCAGTTTTTGCTCCAATCCCTGAGGTCCCAGGGGTGCATGAACCCTGAAATTTACAATTTATGCTCCCTTTGTCCCAAAGATACTCGAACGACGGTCACAAACCAATAGCAATGGGCTAAAAATGTGCATTGGCTGTAGCAAAGTTAGCAGTTAAAATATTTACCACATGTGGAAGACTGATCTCAGCCACAAGGAATTCTGGGTGTCCTTCTGCAGGTTCCTGTACAATCCGGAAATCCGGCTTCTGGCCTCTGTTAACATGAGGATTGAAACATTTGTAGGAAACCCATATTTGTAAAACATAAAATTCACAAAACTAAATGGATATAAATTGGTGATAAATGTGATATAAATGTGAGAATTTCGATTTTGCAATAGAAGAATAATAATTGTGAATAATACGAAATCTGCAGAAAAGGAAAAAGGAAAAAGAAAAAAATGAGTCAATCACTGTGACAGGAATTTGTCTTTAACAAGTATCGATACTTTTTCTATTGACTTCACATAATCAAGTAACAGCATACTGACCCCTGGGCACTAAGACCTATTAGACAATGTGATACCTAAGGTGGGCACTACGACCTATTAGACAATGTGATACCTGAGGTGGGCACTAAGACCTATTAGACAATGTCATACCTGGGGTGGGCACTAAGACCTATTAGGCAATGTCATACCGGAGGTGGGCACTAAGACCTATTAGGCAATGTCATACCTGGGGTGGGCACTAAGACCTATTAGACAATGTCATACCTGAGGTGGGCACTAAGACCTATTAGGCAATGTCATACCGGAGGTGGGCACTAAGACCTATTAGGCAATGTCATACCTGGGGTGGGCACTAAGACCTATTAGACAATGTGATACCTGAGGTGGGCACTAAGACCTATTAGACAATGTCATACCTGAGGTGGGCACTAAGACCTATTAGGCAATGTCATACCTGAGGTGGGCACTAAGACCTATTAGACAATGTGATACCTGAGGTGGGCACTAAGACCTATTAGACAATGTCATACCTGAGGTGGGCACTAAGACCTATTAGACAATGTGATACCTGAGATGGGCACTAAGACCTATTAGACAATGTCATACCTGAGGTGGGCACTAAGACCTATTAGACGTCATACCTGAGGTGGGCACTATGACCTATTAGACAATGTCATACCTGAGGTGGGCACTAAGACCTATTAGACGTCATACCTGGCTTTGAGTTCCTCCTGGGATAGTGGCTTAGGTGTGTCCATTTCTTGAATCAATGGTTTCCCAAGTCCGGACTGACTGTAAAGACGAGGCAGAGTCAAACCCCATTATCTCAAACTCGATGAGACAAGCGAAAAATAATTTGACATATCCAAGGGTTTGAGATATTGAGGTCAAAAATACAGAAAGAAAATGTACATGTAGTTGGGACTTCCAACTCACTTCGACGTATCCATGGCATTCGTGATATCAATGTTCGAGATACCAAAGTTCAACTAAATATACATATGAATAACACTATTCCGTGTGCATCAAAGACTGTATGTACACACATTACTCGTCAAGTATTGATTGTAAATTCAAAACTTACATGTAAAATCACTGTAATATCTATATACTAGTATTTGTACTCTATCTATTTTGGCTGTATTGACGCGGTCACAATTATTGGACATACTCTCCCATCTCCATGATGACAGGTTTGGACTGTGTCCTAACATTCTGTTCCTGAAGTCGCCCAATACACTTCCTGTTCTTAAGAATCACCCAGTCTGAAAATTCCAATATATAATTATTTTTTTTTTCATTTACTGAACAATACTTATATTTATATCTCTGGACATGGAGTGGAAGATTTAAGGAGGTTGATTTACTGAACAATACTTATATTTATATCTCTGGACATCGAGTGGAAGATTTAAGGAGATTGATTTACTGAACAATACTTATATTTATATCTCTGGATATCGAGTGGAAGATTTAAGGAGGTTGATTTACTGAACAATACTTATATTTATATCTCTGGACATGGAGTGGAAGATTTAAGGAGGTTGATTTACTGAACAATACTTATATTTATATCTCTGGACATGGAGTGGAAGATTTAAGGAGGTTGATTTACTGAACAATACTTATATTTATATCTCTGGATATCGAGTAGAAGATTTAAGGAGGTTGATTTACTGAACAATACTTATATTTATATCTCTGGACATGGAGTTGAAAATTTAAGGAGGTTGATTTACTGAACAATACTTATATTTATATCTCTGGATATGGAGTGGAAGATTTAAGGAGGTTGATTTACTGAACAATACTTATATTTATATCTCTGGATATGGAGTGGAAGATTTAAGGAGGTTGATTTACTGAACAATACTTATATTTATATCTCTGGACATGGAGTGGAAGATTTAAGGAGGTTGATTTACTGAACAATACTTATATTTATATCTCTGGACATGGAGTGGAAGATTTAAGGAGGTTGATTTACTGAACAATACTTATATTTATATCTCTGGATATGGAGTGGAAGATTTAAGGAGGTTGATTTACTGAACAATACTTATATTTATATCTCTGGATATGGAGTGGAAGATTTAAGGAGGTTGATTTACTGAACAATACTTATATTTATATCTCTGGACATGGAGTGGAAGATTTAAGGAGGTTGATTTACTGAACAATACTTATATTTATATCTCTGGACATGGAGTGGAAGATTTAAGGAGGTTGATTTACTGAACAATACTTATATTTATATCTCTGGACATGGAGTGGAAGATTTAAGGAGGTTGGTTTACTGAACAATACTTATATTTATATCTCTGGACATGGAGTGGAAGATTTAAGGAGGTTGGTTTACTGAACAATACTTATATTTATATCTCTGGACATGGAGTGGAAGATTTAAGGAGGTTGATATGTTGGCACAGTTATTGTAGATGGATTTCATGACAGCTATGCTTTTTTTTCTAGAATTGTGAAGGTGGTGGCGGGATGGTTGCATACCATAACATACAAGCAGCTTCAGTCTACACCAGACATATTGAAGGGGAACAGATGATTACTTTCATTTATATCCGAAGTTTAAAATAAACTTCATTCATTTTGGAAAAAATAAAGTTTTTATTTCCACCCCAATTTCATAAATCCAACCAAAGCTATTACAAGTTAAACTACTGCACTATTTTCATATGGGCATGTTTCCCTGCTATCATGGTTAAAATTGTAATGGCTGAAAATTCCGACAGAAATGAAAGTAGAATCTAAATATAAAAAAAACAAATTTGATTATTTCAATTTTGAAGTACATGGGGGTATTGTAATGTGTAGGGGCCACCCAGCCAAGTGTTGATCACGCTCACAGTTGCTTAACCTGCATGATCAAGAGAGACACTCTACCACATCAATAGAAAAGCTGGCTCCCTAGTGAGGCCGTATAAGTTCCCCCTTATACTGTCCGCTACACTACGAACTGCATCGCTTCACACCGGCATGATTTTCATGAAGCGTGTTCACACTTTATTAAGTAAGCCGGCGTGAAGTGTCACAGTTCATACCCTCATGTAGCTTTCAAAAATGAACTTAATTTCTTAAATAGATAATTTCAAATTAAATAACATTACAATGCAAAGAAAAATGTTGTTTGGGAAATATTACAATCACATCATCATAATTCTAATATGAAATGGTGTCCTTTGAAATACATGTAAAATTTTACCTAACTATAAATTGATTTGTGAATATTACAACAGAAACATCTATGAAGTCCATGACTGACCTCTGGACAGAGCGATGGAGTACTTTTCCTCCAGACCCTCCAAGGTAACGGACAGGAAGAAAGCTCGGAACACCTCGCTGTCCTTCATTTTCTCATAAAAACCTGGATGGATCACGACATCATAGGCCGTACAACCCTGTCCACCTGAGAAATGAGAATTGAAGGTTCTCTTTTGTTTAACTGTTTCCAACAAAGCCTCTTAATCATCCTTGTTTATCACTAGTGTTCAATTTTTTTTATGTAAATATCTTGTACAATGAAACTTTACAAATATGCCCACCAAGTTACGTTACGATCAACGGAACTTTCCACATTGTAATTCAAACAAGGTGTATATTGCATGATATGCAGAATGTGTACAAACTTTTATCAATCTCAGCATGAGGTTCACCAATACTCATTGGAACTCGGAATCCAAAGGGATCATCCGACTCCAACAACTTCAGCAGATCTTCCTCAGTAATGTCCCTTGGCTGAGGAACCTGATTCAAACACATAGCAGACATAGATCTGTACTGATTCAAACACATAGCAGATATAGATCTGTACTGATTCAAATACATACATGTAGCAGACATAGATCTGTACTGATTCAAACTAATAGCAGACATAGATCTGTACTGATTCAAACTAATAGCAGACATAGATCTGTACTGATTCAAACACATAGCAGACATAGATCTGTACTGATTCAAACACATAGCAGACATAGATCTGTATGGATTCAAAAACATAGCACACGTAGATCTGTACTGATTCAAACACATGGCAGACATAGATCTGTACTGATTCAAACACATACATGTAGCAAACATAGATCTGTACTGATTCATACACAAACACATAGCAAACATAGATCTGTACTGGCGCAAACATGTAGCAGACATAGATCTGTACTGATTCAAACACATAGCAGACATGTGTATCTGTATTTTGAGATGACACATTAGTGTCATCCAAGAGTTGAAATGAAAAATATTTAAGAAGAGTAGTACATGTATATTCTTGATATTTGATTTCAAGAAGCACATGTATAACCATATAATATAAAATAAAATTTCACGAATTACAAAAATATATTTTCCATTTCAATTCAAGAAGACATTAAAATTGAAGCTCTTGCGACAGAAACAAAATATGCATTAATTTCTAATGCTAGTATTTTCTTACATTAAAGGAAAAAGTCTCTCAAAATCCCATACTTACTATCATAAATAGTATATAAATGACATTTACAATTAGAATATGATTTAAACTCAAATATCACAGAATCAAATATTATACATTAAACCAACTTACATTCTCTGCATGGCAAACATTGATAAAAACTTTTTCACCATTTTCTTTCTTTGTTTTTAGACAGAAACCTGAAATTATCAAAAAATGCATGAATCCATTCAAGGTGTGATAATAAAGCAACCAACATTTTATGATTGTACAAAATCAAATATGTCCTCTATACCCGACCTGGTTTTGGAACTACTGTGGTCCAAGGGACTTTTTTATTAGGATCAACATCTCCCTCCTGCAATCCCTGTTAACAAAAAACATCAATATGAAAAACGGAAACCTTGCCTCTGGGGGTTAAAAGGTTACTTGGTCAGTGACCTGTTTAGCTTTGCTGATAACCAAATTATTTAACCCCATGGATGAGATTTCCATCATCCCAAAAATCAATAATAAACATAGATTCAATCAGAGGAAATATGTCATTTAAACAGTTACATGATCTGCAACATACATGCACTTAAAGATTTTATTTCTTTAACTTTACTGGAATTTACCGATTGCAGTAGAAGCTTTTTCATCAAAGCCTCTGTTTCATCAGAGTCGGGTTCCAACATCCTGATCACAATCTACATGTGTGTTTACTCTGAAATATCTGATGATGCTGGCACCAATTCTTGTAATCTCTAATCTGAAATCAGACCACGAGTCTTTATATCGCATAAAAATCATCAAGTTGTAGACACTTGTCAAATCACTCTTGATGCTAAAATACATGTAGGTAATCTTTATGTGGGGCACAAAATTTTCTTTGCAGATAGAAAGAAGTATCTTTTAATATCTGGCCTTAAACAATGAAAACTGATTGTCCTGTGTCACATTTGAGTCAAATCAAAATGATAAAGAACTCTCACGGCAATGGCCTTGAGTTTTAAACTGACACATTTATGGTGCTCAAGGCCATAGCAGTGAGAGTTCTTCATCATTGAAATTACTGACTACACTAGTGACATCTCTTTATGAGATCTTTAAATCCTCAAAGCGAAAGTAAAACAACAACGAGGCAAAAAACACATTACTTCATGAAGAAAAACAATTATAGCACACCTTTCACTGATATTCAAACATTTTCAATTGTATTTTGACCAAAGTATCTAGATAAATACAAAATTTAACCATCCCCCCCTACAATTCACAGGTTGTCTTCAGAACCATGCAGCCCACGACAGTAATGACAGTCACAAACCTCAATGTTCATACCGGTAATTAAAATATTAACCTTTTAATACGCAACTTTCGGGATATGCCGGAACGACCGATTATATTTGACGTTTATACACCACGGTCACATGATAATAGCCAATTGTAGGGCAAAGTTGACATCAATACATATGGTGTTTCGCTAACAGACGGTCCGTAAACAGCTATTATTGGGGCTTAGTACCTGGGTGTAAATTAGATGGAAGGGAAAAGGCACATTTAGACGCATACCATTGGATGCAAGGTGTGAAGTTTTACCGATATCCTCAAGATATTCCCTAGATTTATTTCCCGTGCAGACTCGCATAATTTAATCAATTGTATTTTCCTACAAAATGGTTGTAGTGATTCCTTTCTTTCAAAGATAGCATTTAAATGCAGGAAATTGATAGCATTTGAAATATTCCATGTTTGTTTACTTAGTTGTTATTGTAATCCGGAAGTGACATGCCCTACAATTACGTTCAACGCGTGATAAAAGTCAGAGTGGATCCGTATCTCGAAAGTCCCATATTACTGTTCATGATTATATCTATAAATATGGAGATGAATTGGTGTTTCAGGCTTTTCCAACTTCTGAAAAGCATAACAATTCATGGCACAATATTCTTTCATCCCTTTTTTACATAACAGGCTTAAGATAAACGTCAGAATTTGCGTTGGAAATGAAATTTGTGCACAAACATCCTTGCATAACCTGTCATCTTTTATTAGGTTGGGAGCACTTCCCCTATAGCGAGATCTCGCTAAAACATGATTATATCCCTCTTTAGCAAGAAAGTAAACATTACCATAAACAGGTGTTTTGGTGTCTTTATTGAAAATAATGGCAAATTCCATGCAATGCTCAATAAGTGCGTGACACACACTCAACATGATGCAAATTGTATCTATAAAATTGACAACACGGTCAAGAAATTGCATATCAAAGTTGCTGCATAAGAGGAAAGCAGTCTGAAATCCACATCGTGAGTGTTTTTGTTTTGATTAATATTTATTTATTTACATATCCAATTCTGGGCACTATAGGGCATACAATTGCAGAAGTATCATGCAGACATTTTAGCACCGTTTCATCTTTCCACGTGAAACATGAAGAGATGTACTCCATGGGTGTTTTTCTCGGTTGTACAGAATATATTTATTCTCACTAGATAGGGATAATCGCGTTTCCGCGAGAATATCTCGCTGTAGGGGAAGTGTTCCCAACCTGTTTATACCGAGCGAAGCTCGGACGGGCCGAAGGCCCGTCCGCGAAGCAAGGCTCTAAAGGTAACACGTATGTAAAAGAAAAAAGTCAAAATCAGCAAAAGAAAAAGAGACAATCTCTATATACGTTCACTGAAATTTTCGTGATCCATATGGGTGCCGCCATTTATTTTTTCATTACCTGCTTCAACAGTTATTCGTGTTTTATTTTGAATGCCAATAATAGAAGACTGACGTGCAATTCATAATTTAAACACTGAGTTTGTTCAAAGTGAATAGTATAATTATCATTGTAATAGGTTTTAGCAAATAATTACATATAAAACCGTAATACGACTAAGTAGATGAACGAGTTCATGAGTTTCTTTAAATAAGAATATACGATAAAATTACGGTTACATTTTTACCATTTTGAATTGATTGGTTAATTTTGTTTAGTTTTATAACGGCCTTTTTCATTGCATACGGAATGTTTTATTGTTGTTTATAATTGTTTGCTTTGAAAAAGAGAAAAAAGGTTGGGGCTAAATGTGACGTCACAATACACAGTTTACGTCGCCTTGTGTTTTATTTCCCGCGTTCAATGAATAGGCGGATCCTGTAAAACTGTTGTCCCCATATAAACCCCTTTAATATTGAGATGTTACTGGGTTTTTAGCGCAAGGAAAATTTCATTAAAAATATATATTTTTAAATGATTCATAACCTACCATACTTAACGGAATTATGATTACCACTTGGGACACTCCAATGGACATCACATGCTTCGCTCGGTCCAACGGTCACACCGTATACATATTATCAGAATTTAAGGCACATGAAAAAATTGGTGATACCAAGGAACAACTTTTACCCACGCCTTTTGATGACAAAGAAAACAGACATCAAAATCAATTCAACCATACTTTCATATCCTAATCAGACCCCCCACCCCCACCCCCCACTACATATTAATCAAACCACTGCAATGCTTTTTCAACTTTTTAAATTCTGAACTTTATTTTAAAAATGTTGACAGATAAGTAGAATACTGAATCCTTAGCTTTTGTCCTATGTATCAAATTTTAGTATCTATGAATAGTTACCACAGTAATGGAACTTAAAAGTTTTCCATTATTACTAGGCCTAATGCACACACACTCCGTTATAAATCAAGTCACTGAAGTCAATGTGTCAAAACTTGTATCACATGGACGCTGCCATTTTGAATAAACTAAATGCTAAAAAAGTATCGTGGAAATCCGGATAACAAAAAGTATCGCCTGAAGTCCAAATTTTAATTACAGTACAGGTACTAATAGTGTACTTATATATCGTAAGATTTTTAAAACTAGCGAATATGTTAAAAAAAAAACTGCTGGTCTATAAAAACAAACACAAATGCAAACATGTACTGAACATTTCATTTGTTTATGAAAATTGTTTCAAAAGTTAGGCTAGTCCGAAATATCTGACGTTTTTCTGGCTTTTTTATGATTTTGATATTTACCGTGCCAGGAAAACGGTAAATATCAAAATCATAAAAAAAAGCCATGAAAACGTCAGATATTTCAGACTGAAGTTAGGCTAGCTGGATTTGAAATATATATATATATATATATAGCCTAGAATACAGAATTTGTCTACTGAATCTCCTTTACTCAGGATGCAAATGAATGTAGCAAAAAGCTTCTTTTTTTTTTTTTTTTTCTTTTTTTTTTTTTTTTTTTTTTTTTGACTCGGACAAATTCATGGTTTGCATTTATACATAAGTTACGCAATATTTTGAATATCAAAGATGAACTTGTTACTTTAAATATGGGAAACATAAATTTAAATTGATCTGTAATATAAAACAATACTGGATCATTATGTGAAAGACTGGTATTCAAATTTACAGTCTGTAGTGAAGGCAAATTAAGCACATATGTGAAGCTCAAACAAAATTAGGGTTAGGAAAATTATTTATCTGTTGTCAGAAATTTAGATCACAGAAGGTCATTGTGCAAGTTAAGAATTTCTTCTCAAAGGTTAAGAATCGAAATGGGTAGGTTTATCAACATTCCTAGAAAGCACCGATTATGCACAAAATGTAAATCTGATATGAAAATGGATTTTTAATAACATGTGAAAAATACGATAACGAAAGAAAAGAAATATTTAATTTTGTAGAAAAACAATATCCAAAATTTTCTACTTTAGATAATGAACAAAAAACTATATTTAGCAACTCAACACAGACGAGAAAGAAATTCTTGATCTTGTGGGTATAGATTTATTAACAATGACATGGTATATATATATATATATATATATATATATATATATATATATATATTTATATATAAAAGCACTAAAGTTCCAACAATTTATATATATATATATATATATATATATATATATATATATATATAGTTTGTAAAAAAGAATTCGGTGTTTGATACAGTAAATACATCCAATAATAAAAGTCAAGAAACACAAAACTCGAATTTTGTGTTTCTTGACTTTTATTATTGGATATATATATATATATATATATATATATATATATATATATATATATATATACACACATATGTATGACATTTGTAAAAGAGTTATGTGTTCTAATTGAACTCAAGTATATCTTGTCGGTTATTGATTAATATGCATATTCAATCGTTTGGCATCTCTTCTCTTCGTTGTTGTAATCATCTCATGTTCTGTATATTTTACACTCTGAATTAATTAGAAATAAAGTATTATATTCTAATGCCTTGAAAAAAGGGGGAAATAGCACGAGGTCCGTTGGTCAGAACATTTACCTGAGCCCGTCCTGATGGTCACGAACTGATTTAGCTGCAGAACTGTAGCTCTCCGAAAAAAATTATGTTGACAGACCGGACTCCGGTCTGTCAACATAATTTTTTTTCGGAGAGCTACAGTTCTGCAGCTAGAACTGATTTACCCGAGTCCTACATGTCCGTTAACAGGAACCGTTAAATTTGTCTGTAATGATATATATTGTAATTGTAGGGGTCAACACCATGCACTTAATCACCACCCCCTCCTTTGTGTGTGGTTTTTTTTTTTTTTTTAGGGAATGGTATGGTATATACACCTAGTACTAGATTATTATTACAGACAAAATCACCGCGGTTCCTGGGTCAAACATTGACGAGTCGCTGAACATGCAAGCAGCGTAGCATTTCAAATCCTCCCTAAGAGAATTTCCCCCCTGAAAGACGGACATTTACAACTAAGTTGGGTTGTTTTTTTTCTGCCATGAGGGAAATTGATGGGCTTGAACACGCCTCCCCACCCCCGGCCTATATCTCGTTTTTGGATTGTCACATTAAGCTTGGCCTATTGTAGAACCATCTTTAAGTGATATTGAACTACCATCCATATTCAATGAGAGAGAGAGAGAGAGAGAGAGAGAGAGAGAGAGAGAGAGAGATGTCATGCACGGAAACACAGTGTTTGTTGTTTAGTAGCTCGTTACACCAAAATCTTAAGAAAATATTTTGTCCAATAAACTTGATGCGTTTACTTTTGGCTAATATTAATTAAGGATGCTTATTAGTTAATTATTTCTGTGGTAATTCTTTGCATTTCAATTACAAACTGTCATGGTACTAACTAGTAGAAAAAAGTTTTAGAATATGTTAAAGAGGATATCATAAATTCCTGAATCTACTCTCTGGTAAATACACCGAGACCTGGTACAGTAATTGTTCGATGGGATACTATGCATGCACATACTTTAAACTTAAAAGCACTTTGGTTTCTGAAAATTATTCGAATAAAATTTTAAAGATTTTGATATAAAAATAACTATTTCTAAATTACGGATATCTACTCATGAATTGATGATTGAAGTTGGTAGATATTCTGGTATATGTAATTAACAATAGTGATACTGTGTTTAAGTATATGTTATGCAATATCACTCCTTGATTAATTAAAATGTATTTTTATGCTGCCCTTGAAGGCCCTAACTTGATTGGAAAATGTTCTATGATTATGTTCTATGTTCTATGACCTCTGACCTGTTATTGTGATGACTTCACAATGCACGTGACGTAATTACGTAGCTAACCTAATTGTTACGTAATTGTTTATCATTGTTGAGTGTATTTTCTGCCTAATAAGGTTATAACTAGTCCTGACATCGGTGATTTATTTGAGAAATTTTAGCAATGAAAGGAAAACCGCAGGGATTTCTACCACTGTTGAGAGTAGACAGCGGGATTCCGGAGTCACACAGTGAGAAGTTGTAAGTTTCAAGACAAATTATACTAGTAACTACTAATTACCAGTATATAAAACCATCAAATCCCCATCAGTTAACGTTAAACATTCAGGATTTTGATGTACATATTCCGTTGGTTTTTTTTTTTTTAATTATCATTATTATTATAGTGAGCTGAAGACCAAAGAGAGAAAAACAAAGAAAGCTGGCAAAACACAAAATAGAGGAAAGAAGGGACCAATTGAATTGCCTCCTGTATTCCATATTCAGGGGAAACCGTTCTTCCCTCCTATCAAAGCAGGAGGCAAAACCATGAAATTACCAAAAGTATCCAAAAAAGACGAAGACGTCCTCAAGAATTTTCGTTTGGGAATTGGTCTAAGTGATGCCTTGCCATCCA
The DNA here is from genome assembly GCF_947568905.1 of Ostrea edulis. Taxonomy (NCBI): domain Eukaryota; kingdom Metazoa; phylum Mollusca; class Bivalvia; order Ostreida; family Ostreidae; genus Ostrea; species Ostrea edulis. The sequence continues at coordinate 15,979,453 of NC_079166.1, forward strand.
TCTATCCAAAGAATACTAGGATGTAAAGGGATATAGCTGCAATGAAGGGACACTACTCTGGAAATTAGCATTATGGATATTGTCACTCATTTATTGATGAAATAAGTTTTACCATTTAAATATGCATATGTTTACCTGATCACGACATAGGGCTCACGGCGGGTGTGACCGGTCGATGGGGGATGCTTACTCCTCCGAGGCACTATGGAGAGCCAAAATAACAAACTCAAAAGATTAAAAAAAAAAAAAAAAATTCTAATTCAATTAATGGAAATTATGTTTTTGCACTTGATATACGAAAAAATTCATGATATCAAATTTGAGATTTTAAAAAGACATATTATATAGTCCCTGAGTACAATGTCAATTTTTAAAATTTCACATAATTTTCAAGGTCATGTCTTATAATTCAAAATGGAACTAAAAAACTGGGGGTTGTCCTCTCTCTAAAAAAAAAAATCATTGCGAGCATCAAGACAATCGAATTACTATTGCGCGTATTTTCAATTCTATTCAATTGAAGAGAGCAATAATCAAATTATTGCGAGCATTATTTGAATTGATGTGCTCATTATTGTTCTCTTTAATTGAGTTGTAGTGCACATGAATTCAATTGTTGATATCATTATAGATTAATTGATTCATCTCCATTCAGTTGTATAGCGCTCATCAATTCGGTAGAATAATTAATGACTTAATGATATTGTTTAACAATTAAAGATATTTTCAATTATTTGGGTTTATGTTTATTTTGCGCTCCATAAGACACCTGACCTCTGATATTTCAAGGGGTCCGTGTTCGCCGAATTCTTTATTTCATATTCGTTTCTTATATTATACGAATTATGAGTTTGATCACTGTTGGTTATCAATTCACCATTCATGTATATATATTCTAAGAATCAATGAATCATATATTGTTTTGCAATGTAATTGTATTACCTAATTTCATGCAGGATTTGAGTTAATAAATGTATTAGATTGCTGCGGTTGTTGATTTATCCTCCACCACCCACCACCCCCACCTCCTCGTCATGAATCAGTGACTTTATTCTGTTTTGCAACCATATGTAAACTTTTCTCTTGTACCAAGGGATTTGTTGCTGAGCAAATCGAGGGACCAAATGTGACCAGCCATGAGATTTTGGTTCCAAATGAGGAATTTATCAAATATGAGATTTTTGCTTTACAATGATACACATGTATGCCTAATTGCTTTTTAGCATTGTTTAACAAATGTAATGTTCCAGAATAATTATTATTAATGATACATCTAAATCTACACTTATCCATAAAGTCTATACACGCACCCACGCGAGTTTAAAAACAAAAGTACTTGCGTATTTATTTTTTCTCCTATAATGCCTGTTGAATCAAGCTCACAAACGTTATAATTGTTTATTTCTGTTTTCACCGTTATAATTAATTAATCACCCCCATAACTACCATTGCTCTCAGATATACTCGAATATCGTGCAGGAAAGAAAACCCGGGTCGTTTCTTCGTTGTCTTATACAATGGATGATGGAACAGTACAGAGTACAGACATTCGACGTACAGCTCGATTGACTCACTAAAGTTTTTACATTTGATCTTTCACATTCCTATTTACTCAGTAGCAACCACCACCCATTTTTTAAAAATTACCCAAAACAATAAAAATCAGGTGTAATTACCAATTTTGAGTATGCTGATTTCAAATCTGGATTCCTTTTACTCCAATTTCTTATAGAAAATGAGGTATAGTGTCTTAAACACCCCTACCGTCAGGTTGCCTAAAACGGAAAATGTTTCATTTCGCATCAAAAAGTGACCCAACTTTATTTCTTGAAACACCATTACCCAAAACAATAAAAAGCAGGTGTAATTACCAATTTTGAGTATGCTGAATCCAATTCTGAATTCCTTTTACTCCACTTCCTTACAGAAAATGAGGTATAGTATCTTAAACACCCCTACCGTCAGGTTGTCAAAAATTGAAAATGTTCCATTTCACATTAAAAAGTGACCTGAAAGTTATTTCTTGAAATAAGGCATACAACAGAAAAGGAAAACAATTAATACTGAATTGTTCCATGAACATTCTTAGTTGTTTTGGAAAGAATATATATATCTCACCTCTGGACTTCACAGATACAGGAGAGGAAGAGGAATACGGAGCGGATCAACGCTCTTAAATTTAATCAGATTGGGCCGTAGCCTAATGAACTGATGAACAGGAGCAAAAGTAAAATTAATAGGAAAACTAATTTATTAAACATCAGCAAGTCTTTTCCGAGAACTTCTGGTAGAGCTGTCGGGGGAGGGGGGGGGGGGGGGGCTGAGTTGCATCATTATCAGAATTTACCGAAACAGTGGACTCTCTGGCCAGTCTGGGGGCTGAGCTAGTTGGATCAGAACTGACAGAAGCAGAACTCTCTGGCCAGTCGGGGGGCTGAATGGTATCAGAATCTATTATTTATTTATTTTTATTTTTTCAAAATTCAGAAATTTAAAAACTGCATGATCAGATTTTTTTGGAACACTAATAATTAATGTCCCTTTATTGCGATGACTCTTCAAGTACAAACCATGATACTAAAAAAATGAAATGAAATGATAGATAAATAAATAAATAAAATATTTGTAAGTTACTTTATTTATCTGTAAGTAAGTCACTAATTAAGTGTAACTGGTGGCAGTGCAACTTGCAAGTGAAAATTGCATCATCTGTAGCTTATGACCCCTTTTGCCTTGCCTTGTAATTAATATTGTTGAAAATTTGGCAAATAGCATTTTTAACCCCCCAGTCCATACCCCACTTTTCTTTAAACGTTAAAAATCCAGCTAATTCAGTGAGGAAGAAATGTCACTACCATATTTCGAATTTCCTCTAGACTATATCAAATTAAATACCGCACTGCTATCAGTCACAGATTGACACTGGTAGGGATATGGGGACCTGGTCTGTGAGTGTGATGGAAAAGATTCTGATGAAAATAAAGATTCACTCATCATTCAGAAATGTATAAACATTGTATTACTGTATACCAACGGTACGTTGTGAGTACGTTAATAATGGGAGTTATCTTTCCTTGGATATCTAAATCAATCAAATACTATATGAACACGGGCAATTATCGTCCATGTTTGACCTTAGTATAATTTATTTATGCATAAAATGTATTAATATGTCACTCTTTGTTGCGTATTTCACCGTTAAGTAAATGTTTACATATACTCGCTCTGCTTAATCGCTTCAATCTCAAAGGGATTTTCTGGAATGTGCCTAATCACGTGAGATACGCTAAATATAGCTATTTTAGATCCGAACGATCAACTTCGCATCATTCGTAGGCTCTAGGTTTATCCATACTAGCCCGTAAAAAATAAGGTGGAACCTCGTCCCACTTTTCCTGTAGAAATAAGAATAGAACATGACGCGCCACCTAGCGAGCGTGGTTGTTAGCACAAATACTTACAAAATCGCAAAGTACGTCTTTTTTACAGGGAGAAAAACGCATTTTACTTTCACTTTTCTAAAAGCCAATAACTCCCGTTATATATTCTACGAGCATTCTCTTCTGGGGCTAAAAATTAAAGTTCTGAATTTAGGTACTTGTAAGTACTATATATATTTAAATATTTTTTTCTTAAACCAATAAATATGAAGAAGAAAAATAAAAGTAAAAAAAAAAAAAAAAAAAAAAAAATGCGGAATTTTTTAACGTGATGAACAATATACGATGGTTATGACGTTATTTCTCTATTTACGCAATTACCTCATTTGGACTCAAAGTCTCATATGACTCGTCACAAATAGTGGCGAAAGAAAATCTCTTGCTATTCGTGAAAAGTTTACCAACATATAATATATAATTTCTCATACCTGTGTCAAATTGATACATTGTTACATGTTGTTTTACGTCCTATTGAGAAATCTTCACTCTGTAAAGACTCTGCTTCAGGTGAGGTGCCACTTTCTATCTATGCATGTCACTTTCAGCCAGATAGATGCATGTGAGGGTTCTTTATCGTACAAATGCCTACCATGACCTCTGATTTCTAAGGTCATATCCGAAAGACCCACACTTTCAACTTTTATACCGGGGGCTTAACAACAGAACAGTCCGACACAACGTATCTTAAAGCTATATTGGGTATGACACCCGAGCTGAAGGCACAAGTGACCTTTTCCGACAGAAAGCCGTTGTCGTAAACCTCTCCTCCATTCACCGTGACAATTTCAATCAAAAGCATCCTTTGGAAGAGGATACCAGCCTGATTAAATGAAAAGTCGGACCCTCTTGAAAGAGGAGATAATTCAAATAACTGAATTTTAGGTGGATGCAACTTTCAAAATATATAGATATATGTATATTTAACTCAAAAAACACTGTACCAGGAATGCCAATATGATATTATACAGAAAGTTTTCTTATAAGATTCAAGTTTGTTCAAACAGAAACATCTCGGACTGATAATTGTGTTACATACTAGGCTAACCGTGTTACAGATTTCAGACTTCCGTGCTGTGTGCATCAATTGAATTCTTGCTCTCTTCGAATGAATTATAGCGCTCATCAAATCATTTAATTTTACATGATGCACCTTTTCATTGGTTGAAAAATTATTGGAATATTGTATCCAACGAAAAAAAGAATAAATGGCCAGAACTACTTTCTATTGGAATGTTGGGGATTCTTCTGGATGCTTGTATTTATATATATATATATAGAGAGAGAGAGAGAGAGAGAGAGAGATTTGGGAATCCTGAAAAGAAATACTTAACAATTCTATCGATCTATAAAAATTTATTAAACAAAAACAAATATCAAATATAAATAACGATTAATTATGCAAAATGAAATAAACATGGCTATTTGAGGACACCCCCCCCCCCCCATTTTAACAAAACGCGTCTGCTTCTGCCACAACATCTTATTGATAGACATTCAGAGGCCTGTGGCTTCTGCAATTTCGGGCTGAGAATTAAATGTATTCAACTGGGAATGACAATAGTCCAGTTTGCAAACTTGCAACAACTTCCTTCTTGTCACGAACCCAAATACCAGATACACCGCACACTGCCTCAGAGATACTGCAATATCGTAGCCCTTTAAAACGACTATATGGTTTCGAACTCTGGCATAATATGTTCTTCCATAATCCTGCCAGGCACGGTAGATATCAAAATCATAAAAGCCAGGAAAACGTCAGATATTTCGGACTAAAAATGTTTATAAGAGGGCACCGAAACGAGGCTTTCGTACGACGTTACGACAGCTTAGGAATTCACTCATAAAACTCGAAAAACTCTATGTAACATGCACTCACTTGTCCACCTGGAAGCCGTGACAACCCTCAAGAGAACCCTACCTGGCATCCCACATCTTGATTATGCATGTGCCCCACGCTTTCCGTTAGTACCGACATTGAACTTTGCATTCTACTCGACAAAATTCCTGCAATTCTCTCAACAGAACTTATCTCTAAGTCATCCTTTTAAAACTGCATTCTTCAGTCCACAAGAAACCCGTTTGCCCAACAGTAAACAACAGTTCGTGGAAGTCGCCATTAGTTCTAACGGATTTAGTGGGTTGTTGTTTTTTTTTCATTAAAGTTGTGTATTGGGGAGGTCCTCAGTACCCCTCCCCCTCCTTGTCCCAAAAGGCGACTAAATGGGGCGGTCCTTCGGATGAGACCGTAAAAACCGAGGTCTCGTGTCACAGCAGGTGTGGCACGATGAAGATCCCTCCCTGCTCTATGACCATAAGCGCCGAGTCTAGGCCTAAATTTTGTAGCTCTTCACCGGCAGAGGTGACGTCTCCATATGAGTGAAAGACTCTCGAGAACAATAAACAACAGTAAACAATATTTAATCAATCGAAATGACGTAGACTGTAGTCCAAGAATATTTCGTTAATTCAAGTCAAATCAAATAATGTTTTATCATATAAACTCAATGTTTTAGAATATTAAATGATAAGGAATGAATTTATCATTTTTTTTTTCGTTGGATGGAGGAATTTCACGGGGAAAAAAGACGGAAAACTGCATCATTGCACTACATTTGCAATTACGCAGTTTCCCGGTGTGTGTGTTTTTTTCGTGGAATTTCTCCATCCAACGAAAAAACAATAAATTCATTCCTTAATTCATTTGAAGACAGCAAGAAATAGTCTTAGAATATGTTAAAGAGGATATCAATATGATAAATTTCAGAATCTACTCTCCGGTAAATACACCGAGACCTGGTACAGTAATTGTTCGATGGGATACTACATATGCATACACATACTTTAAACTGAAGGAGCACTTTGGTTTTGAAAATTACCTGAATAAAATATAAAAGATCTTGATATCAAAATATTTAGGCCCTATTTGTGAATTACGGATATCTACTCGATATTAATTGATTGTGGTTGTATCTTGCTTAGCGTCTCAGACGCTCGAGAATTTTTCACTCATATGGAGACGTCACCAAGACCGGTGAAGGGCTTCAGATTTAGGCCTATGCTCGGCGCTTACGGCCATTGAGCAGTGAGGGTTCTTTAGCGTGCCACACCTACTGTGACACGGGTCATCCGTTTTTAAGGTCATCTGCGATGACCCGTGTTCATACTTGATGCCGAGCGTCGCTACCCGTTATAACGACTTAGGTCTGTCATGGCCGGGATTCAAACCTCCGCCTATACGCATGCAGGGCGAACGCTCTATAACCTCTCCGCCACCGCGGCGGTTCTATTGAAGTTGGTAGATATTCTGGTATATATATGCAGTTAACAATAGTGATACTGTGTTTAAAGTATGTGTTATGCAATATCACTCCTTAATGTATTTTTATGCTGCCCTTGTTCAAAGGCCCTAACTTGATTGGAAAATGTTCTATGACCTCTGACCTGTTATTATGATGACATCACAATGCACGTGACGTAATTACGTAGCTAACCTAATTGTTACGTAATTGTTCATCATTGTTGAGTGTATTTTCTGCCGAGTAAGGTTATAACTAGTCCTGACATCTGTGATTTATTTGAGAAATTTTAGCAATGAAAGGAAAACCGCAGGGATTTCTACCACTGTTGAGAGTAGACAGCGGGATTCCGGAGTCACGTAGTGAGAAGTTGTAAGTTTCAAGACAATTTATACTAGTAACTACTAATTACCAGTATATAAAACCATCAAATCCCCATCAGTTAACGTTAAACATTCAGGATTTTGATGTACATATTTCGTTGTTTTTTTCTTATTTTTTTTCTTATTATTATTATCATCATTATTATTATAGTGAGCTGAAGACCAAAGAGAGAAAAACAAAGAAAGCTGGCAAAACACAAAATAGAGGAAAGAAGGGACCAATTGAATTGCCTCCTGTATTCCATATTCAGGGGAAACCGTTCTTCCCTCCTATCAAAGCAGGAGGCAAACCCATGAAATTACCAAAAGTATCCAAAAAAGACGAAGACGTCCTCAAGAATTTTCGTTTGGGAATTGGTCTAAGTGATGCCTTGCCATCCATCTATCCAAAGAATACTAGGATGTAAAGGGATATAGCTGCAATGAAGGGACACTACTCTGGAAACTAGCATTATGGATATTGCCACTCATTTATTGATGAAATAAGTTTTACCATTTAAATATGCATATGTTTACCTGATCACGATATAGGGCTCACGGCGGGTGTGACCGGTCGACAGGGGAGATGCTTACTCCTCCGAGGCACTATGGAGCGCCAAAATAACAAACTCAAAATATTAAAAAAAAGTTTTTATTCAAGTAATGGAAATAAATAATTATGTTTTTGCACTTGATATACGAAAAAAATCATGATATCAAATTTGAGATTTTAAAAAGCCATATTATATAGTCCCCGAGTAATGTCAATTTCAAAAATTTCACATAATTTTCAAGGTCTTTTCTTAAAATTCAAAATGGAACTTAAAATTAAGTGGAGGTTAGAAATCAAATTTTTAAGGTATTGGCGAAAATACTGAATTTTTATAGAAAATTTCAAGTAAATTAATAATAAAAAAAAAAAAAAATCAGAATCGCGGTGCTCTTTTTTGAAAAACTATATCAACCGAATTGATAAATTACAACGTTTAAACTAGTTCCAAGTCTCAACTACTCCTATCATAAATTATAAAACTGAAATACACGCGTACGTATACGAGTATAAAAATAGATGATTTATTGGTTGAAATAGAAACTGTAATATGCAGATTTAAAACTTTTGATCAATCAATCCTTCCCCTCAAAATAAAGTCCCTGCCAAGCCCTTTCAAAATTTGAATTGACACAAAATGTTTCAACTGGATAGAGTTCAGTAATAGGTGTGTAATATGTTTGTACTAATGGGATCAGTATTGAACCAGTAAATACTTAGTTGTAGTATCCCGCGCAGTTGTGTTCAAAAGATCAGGAGCTAACTTTCTTAACGTTTTCATCAAATCAATTAGGTGGAATTATTGCTCGCAAAATTCATTTTGGAGCTCGGTATAAATCGATATGATGATCTTTTCAATTCAATTGAAGAATCATTTGCAATGCTTTTGTATAAGGAACTAATTTGCGCATCAATTGTTTTAAAGAGAGCAATAATTCATTTAAAGAGATCATTAAATTTAATTGTGGATATGTAGAATTGAAGATGTATCTAATTATATAGTTGTCCCCTCTCTAAACAAAATCATTGCGAGCATCAAACAATCGAATTACTATAGCGCGTATTTCCATTGCTATTCAATTGAAGAGAGCAATAATTAAATTATTGCGAGCATTATTTGAATTGATGTGCTCATTATTGTTCTCTTTAATTGAGTTGTAGTGCGCATGAATTCAATTGTTGATATCATTATAGATTAATTGATTCATCTCCATTCAGTTGTATAGCGCTCATCAATTCGGCAGAATAATTAATGACTTAATGATATTGTTTAACAATTAGAGATATTTTCAATTATTTGAGTTTATGTTTATTTGGCGCTCCATAAGACACCTGATCCTACTTCTGATATGCCAAGGGGTCCGTGTTCGCCCAATTCTTTATTTCAAATTCGTTCCTTTTACGAAATACATGTATGAGATTAATCACTGTTGGTTATCTTCACCATTCATGTATATATATTCTAAGAATCATATATTGTTTTGCAATGTAATTGTATTACCTAATTTCATGCAGGATTTGAGTTAATAAATGTATTAGATTGCTGCGGTTGTTGATTTATCCTCCACCATCCACTACCCCCTCCCCTCTCTCTCTTGTCATGAATCAGTGACTATATTCTGTTTTGCAAGCATAGGTTGGTAAACTTTTCTCTTGTACCAAGGGATTTGTTGCTGAGCAAATCGAGGGACCAAATAGTGGCGAAAGAAAATCTCTTGCTATTCGTGAAAAGTTTACCAACATATAATATATAATTTCTCATACCTGTGTCAAATTGATACATTGTTACATGTTGTTTTACGTCCTATTGAGAAATTTTCACTCTGTATGTAAAGACTCTGCTTCAGGTGAGGTGCCACTTTCTATCTATGCATGTCACTTTCAGCCAGTAGCCGTGAGGGTTCTTTATCGTACAAATGCCTACCATGACCTCTGATTTTTAAGGTCATATCAGAAAGACCCCCACTTTCAACTTTTATACCGGGGGCTTAACAACAGAACAGTCCGACACTACCTATCTTAAAGCTATATTGGGTATGACACCCGAGCTGAAGGCACAAGTGACCTTTTCCGACAGAAAGCCGTTGTCGTAAACCTCTCCTCCATTCACCGTGACAATTTCAATCAGAAGCATCTTTGGTAGAAGAGGATACCAGCTTGATTAAATGAAAGGTCGGACCCTCTTGAAAGAGGAGATAATTCAAATAACTGAATTTTAGGTAGATGTAACTTTATATATATATATATATATATATATATATATATATATATATATATTTCATTCAAAATCCACTGTATAAGGAATGCCAATATATTATACAGAAAGTTTTCTTATAAGATTCAAGTTTGTTCAAACAGAAACATCTCGGACTGATAATTGTGTTACATACTAGGCTAACCGTGTTACAGATTTCAGACTTCCGTGCTGTGTGCATCAATTGAATTCTTGCTCTCTTCGAATGAATTATAGCGCTTATCAAATCATTTAATTTTACATGATGCACTTTTTCATTGGTTGAAAAATTATTGGAATATTGTATCCAACGAAAAAAAGAATAAATGGCCAGAACTACTTTCTATTGGAATATTGGGGATTCCTCTGGATGCTTCGTATTTATATATAGATTAGGGAATCTTGAAAAGAAAAAACTTAACAATTCTATCGATCTATATAAATTTATTAAACAAAAACAAGCAAATATCAAATATAAATAATGATTAATTATGCAAAATGAAATAAACATGGCTATTTGAGGACTTATATATATATATATATATATATATATATATATATATATATATATATATCACTCTGATCAATCATATAACGGCTTATTGATAGAAATTTACAAAACACGGACAAGTCACGGACGCACGGAAATAGAAAAAATTGTACAAATCACGGATTCATTTTGCACGGATAATAAAATTGTCCGTGCATTTTTTTAAATCATAGAATCAATTGATTTGTGACTTTGAATATACTTTGAATTGTTTTGTGTACACCCCAGGGAATATAATTATGTAATTAGAATCTATCAGTGACAGATATTTTCAGTGCATTGTGACGTCACCGTAATTGTTTCGTCACAAACATTTGTCCGTGATTTGTATGCAATATTTCCGCGATTCCTTCATTACATTATAATAAACATGTACTTGGCCCCTTGACACACCCAAATCGTTATAACGGTTGACGCTCGGCATCAGGTGTGAATGTCACGGATCCTCGGAGATGACCTTAAAAACGGATGTCCCGTGTCACAGTAGGTGTGGCACGCTAAAGAACCCTCTCAGCTCAATGGCCATAAGCACCAAGCATAAGGCATGAGTGAAAAATTCTCGAGCGAGACGTTAAGCAAGATACAATCACAATTAATTAATGAGTAGATATCCGTAATTCACAATTAGGGCCTAAATATTTTTCTATCAAAATCTTAAAAATTTTATTCAGATAATTTTCAAAACCAAAGTGCTCATTAAGTTTAAAGTATGTGCATGCATCTCTCTCTCTCTCTCTCATTGAATATAGGTTGGTAGTTCAATATCACATAAAGATGATTCCACAAGAGGCCAAGCTTAATGTGTTCAAGCCCACTAAAGGAGATTAAGTACTAGGGGTATATTCCCTAATATAAAAACACAAGCTTTTATTAGGGGGTGATATACGCGACTTATTCTAACAAAAATGTTAAGACTTAGTTTCATGGTTGACTAAACTTCTTTAATTCTTATACTCTGTCTCAATGTATCCTAGTCATTAGACAGAACCACGGGCACTGGAAGTTAATGTAAATATATAGTACGTGCAGCACATACTATATATTTACATTAACTTCCAGTGCCCGTGGTGACATGAAGGAAGTTGTTGCAAGTTGCAAACTGAACTATTGTCATCCCCGGTTGAATACATTTAATTCTCAGCCCGGAATTGAAGAACCCACAGACCTCTGCATTTCGGAGGTTGACAAAACACGGACAGTCACGGATGCACGGAAATAGATAAAAATAGTACAAATCACGGATTCATTTTGCACAGATGATAAAATTTTCCGTGCATTTTTTGAAATATAGAATATGCTATTGATTTGTGACTTCGAACATGCATTGAAATTTTTTATTGTGCAAGTAGGTAGGGGATATATGTAGGTAGAATCAGACATTTTCCGTGCATTGTGACGTCACTGTAATTGTTATAAACATGCGAAATTTTCACTAAATTACAGACAGAAGACTATACTTCTTTCATAATACAAGAATAATATTTTATTTCAATTGTTATTTCTTATAATTCTTCAATAAGAACAATTTACAGAATTTCCGTGACTTTGGTATCTTAAAATCGTCCGTGAATCCGTGACTTTAAAAACGTCGTCCGTGACTCTTTTTTTTTTTTTCTTTTTTTTTTTTTCTGTTTATGCAATTTCCGTGATTTTATGTGTTTACGATAAATAATAATGATAAATGTGTTTCTAGTCTTCAAAACGAAAATCAATTATTTCATATCTTTATCTGTAAAATTTTATGACAGTGCAATGTCAAATTCGATTTCGTCCGCTGCTCAAATGAACATTGCAAATATAATGCATTCTCCGGAACAAAATATTACTGTTCACTTTATGAATTCAGATGTTCAGAAATATGGAAGGGACTGTGGTGTTTATGCAATTGCAATCGCATTGAAGTTGTATTTCGGTGGACTCCAAGAACACATTACGTTTAGTACAGAAGCAATGAGACCCCATTTAATGGATTGCATAAACAACGAAATTTTCCGTAAATTCCCTTCATGTTTCACCCACGATGTCGAAATTCAACACTTAGCACTAAACAAATTAGGAAGTCAAATACAAGTTAGTACACATGTAATACACTTTTTGTAAATTCACGGAAATTGTTATCATCCGTGCAAAATGAATCCGTGATTTGTATTATTTATCAAATCGCGGACAGATTTTTTATGCTGCCCTTGAAAGCCCTAACTTGAATGGAAAATGTTCCATAATTATGTTCTATGACCTCTGACCTGTTATTGTGATGACATCACAATGCACGTGACGTAATTACAATTGTTCATCATTGTTGAGTGTATTTTCTGCCGAGTAAGGTTATAACTAGTCCTGTCATTTGTGATTTATTTGAGAAATTTTAGCAATGAAAGGAAAACCGCAGGGATTTCTACCACTGTTGAGAGTAGACAGCGGGATTCCGGAGTCACGCAGTGAGAAGTTGTAAGTTTCAAGACAAATTATACTAGTAACTACTAATTACCAGTATATAAAACCATCAAATTCCCACCAGTTAACGTTAAACATTCAGGATTCTGATGTACATATTCTGTTGGTTAACTTTTTAAAATTATTATTATCATTATTATAGTGAGTTGAAGACCAAAGAGAGAAAAACAAAGAAAAATGGCAAAACACAAAATAGAGGAAAGAAGGGACCAATTGAATTGCCTCCTGTATTCCATATTCAAGGGAAACCGTTCTTCCCTCCTATTAAAGCAGGAGGCAAAACCATGAAGGTACCAAAAGTATCCAAAAAAGACGAAGAAGTCCTCAAGAATTTTCATTTGGGAATTGGTCTAAGTGATGCCTTGCCATCCATCTATCCAAAGAATACTAGGATGTAAAGGGATATAGCTGCAATGAAGGGACACTACTCTGGAAATTAGCATTATGGATATTGTCACTCATTTATTGATGAAATAAGTTTTACCATTTAAATATGCATATGTTTACCTGATCACAACATGGGGCTCACGGCGGGTGTGATCAGTCGACGGGGGATGCTTACTCCTCCGAGGCACTATGGAGCGCCAAACAAAAAACAAAAAAAAACTCAAAAGATAAAAAAAAGTTCTAATTCAAGCAATGGAAATAAATAATTATTGTTTTGCACTTGATATACGAAAAAATTCATGATATCAAATATGAAAGTTTAAAGGAACATATTTTATAGTCCCCGAGTAATGTTAATTTCTAATATTTCACATAATTTTCAAATTATTATCAATTCGGCAGAATGATTAATGAATTAATGATATCGTCTAACAATTAAAGATATTTTCAATTATTTGAGTTTATGTTCATCTGGCGCTCCATAAGACACCTGATCCTACCTCTGATATGTTAAGGGCTCCGTGTTCGCCCAATTCTTTATTTCATATTCCTTCCTTATACGAATTATGAGATTGATCACTGTTAGTTATCTTCACCATTCATGTATATATATTCTAAGAATCATATATTGTTTTGCAATGTAACTTTATTACCTAATTTCATGCAGGATTTGAGTTAATAAATGTATTAGATTGCTGCAGTTGTTATTTTATCCTCCACCACCCCCACCTCCTCGTCATGAATCAGTGACTTTATTGTTTTGTAAGCATATGTTGGTAAACTTTTCTCTTGTACCAAGGGATTTGTTGCTGAGCAAATTGAGGGACCAAATAGTGGCGAAAGAAAATCTCTTGCTACTCGAGAAAAGTTTACCAACATACAATATATCATTTCTCATACCTGTGTCAAATTGATACATGTTGTTTTACGTCCTATTGAGAAATTTTCACTCTGTATTTAAAGACTCTGCTTCAGGTGAGGTGCTACTTTCTATCTATGCATGTCACTTTCAGCCAGGTAGCCGTGAGGGTTCTTTATCGTACAAATGCCTACCATGACCTCTGATTTTTAAGGTCATATCCGAAAGACCCCCACTTTCAACTTTTATACCGGGGGCTTAACAACAGAACAGTCCGACACTACCTATCTTAAAGCCATTATGTGTATGACACCTGAGCTGAAGGCACATGTGACCTTAATTTCCGACAGAAAGCCGTTGTCGTAAACCTCTCCTCCATTCACCGTGACAATTTCAATCAAAAGCATCCTTTGGAAGAGGATACCAGCTTGATTAAATGAAAGGTTGGACCCTCTTGAAAGAGGAGATAATTCAAATAACTGAATTTTAGGTGTTTGCAACTTTTAAAAGCCTTGCTTTGTATTTATTCATTAGATAACCACATATCCTCACTTAAAATCACATTTGGAACAAAATTCCGTAACTTGCATAAAAATCAGTCAAGTGTGACGAAACTTGGAATTGCAGACACAGCATTTCAGTAAATCATATACCAAATTTTAACTTCCCAAGTCAGAGCACGAGTTAGCACGTCTCGCTCGAAATTTTTTCACTCATATGGAGACGTCACCAAGACCGGTGAAGGGCTTCAAATTTAGGCCCATGCCCGGCACTTACGGCCATAGAGCAGTGAGGGTTCTTTAGCGTGTCACAGGACATCCGTTTTTAAGGTCTTCTCCGAGGACCCGTGACATTCACACAGGATGCCGAGCGTTTGGCGATGGAACTGTCACTACCTGTTTTAACGACTTAGGTCTGTCGTGCGGAGTGGAAATTAGTACTACGGAGTGGAAATTAGTAGTCCCCTTTAGCTTGACTGGATAAATAAATCCTCTACGTACACTGCTGTTCTCTCACACATTACAAGTTGTCAATGATCACTTTGTTTTGATAAGAACAGCATTAGTGAATTGTCCAATGATTTTATTCAGTATATATATTGATTATATATAAATTCAATCATGACAAATGACAGTATGAGACAATTTCCAATCAGGTCCTATCACAAGACGACTGTTCCACTAGCTGTACACTTGTCAACAGGAAAACAATTAGACTCCACCATCACTGGAAACAGACAGCTTCTCACAAATTTCAGAGAAGGAAAAAATTATAAAGAACACCAGATGCATTCTGAATTTAAAAGTGCATGCCGATTATTATCTACTGATTATGCTAAAATTTACACATTTACTGGGAGAAAATTCCACTTTAAAAACTTTTTTTTTAATATCAGGCAAGAAAGTATCACAATATTTTTCCTAACAAGGTGCATGACTAAGTAAAAAAATATAAATATACACATCTTCAGGTAGTATGTATATATACCTACATATATACATCATACACCTACACAGGAGACACTACAGCACGTGACCAGTAAAATAGATGAAAGTGACCGACTGGAATGCTGATGATGATTGGCAATTAATCACCTTGGTAACACCACTCAACTTACAAAGACTGGTTTACACGCCATCCTACTGTGTGTCCTATTCTTACTGAAAGGTATTCTAAATCAACACCATTAAATGAACAACTTGCTATGGAACTCGTGTTAACTAATGTTATAGCAATAAACAAAGCTCGTAACATATATATGGCAGTATATAGATAGGAATGATGTAAGCCCCAAATTTATCCTAAGTACATGATGTATACGAATGTATGACCACCTGGCAAGTTTTCTTTTGACTTTATAGTGACGATTTTCTACCATTTAGCAACAGAAATGTATCGAAACCAAAACATTCTATTGAGCTGAGAATAGGCCACCAAAAAATCAAATAATATCACGTCTACAATATCTATCAAAGGTGAAAAATAAAAGTTACCAAGAGCAAGTCATTTCTTTGGAATCCTGGATTTGAACACTTCATAATTTAACTTCCATATCCAATGATAATAATCACATAGAGTGGCTTATTTAAAAGTGCAGCCATGAAATTATATATTCTACTATCATAAAAAAAAAATCTCTGCATACATCATAAATTTCAAGTCTAAATACAGAAGAGAAAAAAAATAAATATACTTTGTGAATAGCAATACTCACCAACAAACATCAGATGATACATAACTGTGTTACAGTGTACAAAAAATAAACCATTCTGATTATATCAAATCAACACTTTACAAAATAAACCTACCGGTACTATTGTTACAACCCACCCACCCAAACTTCTTTGAAGTTAATTGATTCAACCTCATTCATAGTAATAAATTTTAAAAATAAATTCTCGAAACAGTGATGTGTTGCATGAAGTCCATTCTTTGCACGATGTCTCCTTCCACTATGTAATAGCATAATGAATAACTATTTGACAACCCATTGTTCAGAAGATGATACAACAATCTGGTTATAAGCAAGTCTTTTCTAGTTTCCAATAAACTATTAAAAAATTATCTTTCGAATCAAACATGAAGTAATTTTTGTCCATCTTCGATGTGTATGCGACACACCATCATGACACTTTGTTGAGAGACCATAATTATATACTGTTCACACATCCCAGCCCTGGTAAAAACTTGGATTACAGACAGATGATATGGTCAGTAACACGTATAAATTTGTTCCTATGTATGAAGGTTTCCTCTACAAGGCCTCGAACTGATCCACTCGGTGTTTGGTGTTACCGCTGCGAATCTGTTTGAGTGTCTTATACTTATCACGCCCCTGCTTCACGTTTTGTTCATGCAAGACGTCATTCAGCGTGGCTTTCTCTGCGTCTTTGGATACTTCCAGTTCTTTTTGTAATGCCTAGAATGAAAATCACAACTTCAGTTAATTTCTCAATAATCTAAGAAGGCACATGTAATTATCATGACATATTGTTTGCTTAATCCACAGTTCAATCTGAAATAATTTGGGTATGAAGTTATTATTTCATCACTTCTAGAACTCAATGAACACCAAAAACTGTTGTGTGGTAGTAGCCACCAAAAAAAAAAATAAAACTGTATTACATAGAATTCTAACATACAATGCTTTTTGTTTGTTGTTTTTTGCAGGACGCTAGTTTTTGCATATTTTGGTAATGGGATCCTAATTGCAAGCTCTGTTATTTTCAGTAAACCACTCGAAATTATTGATTTGGTTTATCTCTTAAATTAGATATTTCTTAAACAAAATATTACACAAGCCAAAACACCTACACTGTATCTTTATTTAGGGTATGTGACAAAATTTTAGAACCCATTAAAATTTATAAAAGAAGGAAGATATTATGAATGTGAACTTCAAGGACTCCAATCCGAGTATGAAATGCTGGCAGTAAGATCTGGTTAATGAAATGCTGGCAGTAAGATCTGGTTTATGAAATGCTGGCAGTAAGATCTGGTTTATCAAATCCTGGCATTAAGATCTGGTTTATGAAATGCTGGCAGTAAGATCTGGTTTATGAAATCCTGGTAGTAAGATCTGGTTTATGAAATCCTGGCAGTAAGATTTGGTTTATGAAATGCTGGCATTAAGATCTGGTGTACATGTATGAAATCCTGGCAGTAAGATCTGGTTTATGAAATGCTGGCAGTAAGATCTGGTTTATGAAATCCTGGCAGTAAGATCCGGTTTATGAAATGCTGGCAGTAAGATCCGGTTTATGAAATGCTGGCAGTAAGATCTGGTTTATGAAATCCTGGCAGTAAGATCCGGTTTATGAAATGCTGGCAGTAAGATCTGGTTTATGAAATGCTGGCAGTAAGATCTGGTCAGTAAGATCTGGTTTATGAAATCCTGGCAGTAAGATCTGGTTTATGAAATGCTGGCAGTAAGATCTGGTTTATAAAATGCTGGCAGTAAGATCTGGTTTATGAAATCCTGGCAGTAAGATCTGGTTTATAATTTCTATAGAGTATGCACAACATGATGAACTTGGTAAGAGCCTTACCTCTAACTGTTTCTGCAGTGTGATATTCTTTTCAGCCTCTGTGATCCTCTCCTCTTCTGGCCGGGCTAGCTCTGCTGCATTCTCATATTCATCTAAATCAGCAGCTGAAAAAAAATAATATCCATTTATCTTTCTTTTAGATTATTTCAATTCCTTATGCAAATATAAGTACTTGGCAACCTTTTTTTTTTTTTTAAAGATTAAACAGATAGAATTCATGGCATCCATAGTACACAACATAAATACCATACAAGAAATCTATTTTCCATCGAACAGTATTGTAAATTGAGAGGAAGTTTATAATTATCTTTGAAGATTTTACAAAATAGATTTAAATTACCAGTACATGTCATGAGTAATAATTTAATTGTTTTAATGTTGTACACTCAAACAATAAAATTTTAACTTGCTGTCACTAATAGCACAAACAAGAGCACTAAATAACTGAAATCCTCCTCTTGCGACACAATTTTCTAGGCGTGTAATGATATACTGTATTCCAGTATGCCACAATACACGAAAACATTGTACTGCATAGCAGTATAAAAATCACACACCTGTGTACCGTGTTATGTCACGTTTTCATCATTTGATGTTTGTTTGAATCACTTTTGATTCTAATGAAATAAATGTTGTCCATTTACTCAGAGCTGCCAGTTTATGCTTATGTTGTATATTATTGTTTCAGAGTTTATCAAATGTTCATAAAACAAGAATTATCTCTTATCCTGACTTACTTAACTCTTGACTGACTGACAGTTAACTGAATTCTAGATTGACTGACAGTTTACTCTTATTTTACTGAATTCTTAACTACAGTTGACTGAATTCTTGACTGACTGTTTACTGAATTCTTGACTGACTGACAGTTGACTGAATTCTTGACTGACTGTTTACTGAATTCTTGACTGACTGACAGTTTACTGAATTCTTGACTTACTGTACTCCTGTCCATTTTCTCCGATGTCATTCTCCTCAGTTTCGTGCTCCTTTACATGAATATTTGCCATGGCCTCCAGCAATGCCTGTTCCTTCTCCTCTCTCTCACGCTGGGCAGACTCTAGATCCGTCTGCAGTCGACCCATCTCAGTTTCCTTCTCAGTAAGAACCTCCATACTCTTTTCAATCTCGTCCTGTGCTGCGGCTAATCTCTCAGCCTATGTAAAATACAGATCACAACATCATGCAGTACATAACCTGCTTTGTAATATTTGAGCAAATAAAATCTGCAATACTCACATCATTACGATTTTTTTTTTTTAAATCTTCAAGTTACATGATTTTGGTTGCTTTCCTTCTTTTCAAAGATTAATAACTTCTAATGTTCACTCTTTTTAAACACTGGATATCCTTTCATCTTGTGATATTTCAATACTGGTGTTAGTTTGTTACGTGAATATGAACTGGGATAATACATGTATAATTTCTACAATGTTGTAAGTTCTAAGATATCATGAAGACTGTACATATCATCAATGGTATCTGTATATAAATGGAAGTGCATTGCGCTATACACATAAATTTATTATTTAGTGACTGTATATGTGATATGTCATCCTTTATGTTCCATACAGTCTTTTAATAATAAAAATATTTCTTTTTTCTCATATATAGTTATCTACTTTCTGTTATGGGTCCTTAATGTGATGTTTGTCCAATTTAAATTGTTAGTAGACATTTATCATACACAGTCCGTAATGACATACCAGTTCTCTTTTATCTGCATATCTGTTTTGCTATAACGATAAGGGTGTTGGTACAGAATGTATACATTTAAATATGAGGAGACTCACCCGACCCATGTACAAACACAACTATTGGCTTCATCATCCAATGAAATACATGACACAGTCCATTAATTTAACTTGTTAAAGCCCATAATGATAAAGCTGGCCAAATTGAATTTAAGACAATTTCTTAAAAAATTGTGTTCCTGAATTATGAATATCTACAATAAAAGGAAAGTTGTTGCTTGATATCTGTTCAAAAATGCATAACTGTCCAAGTGTGCTTCAAAACAGTGATTTCATTGGCTGATACGCTTCAGTCCTTATGCAGAGTTTATTCGTCCCTATACAGTTCATATATTCAGGCTGGCCCCTCTACAATCTCATATATATAGCAATTTGTTAATATGCTATGGCCCCTTGACATCTCACTTTCAGTGATTCGAAGATTTACCATGGTCTCTATAGCGTATAGTGATTGTCAGATTTGTCCTGGCCTCTACAAAATGTGTAAAGCTCATTGATTGGCCCTGGTCTCTACACAATTCATTATGAAGCTCAGTGATTGGCCCTGGTCTCTCCACAATGTATAAAGCTCAGTGATTGGCCCTGGTCTATACACAATGTGTTACATAGTGATTTACTGACTTGCCTTGGTACCTATACAGTGAATTGCTAATTGGCCTTGGTCCCAGCACAGTGCTTTGTGTACAATGATTTGCTAATTGGTCCTGATATCCATACAGTGTTTCATGTACAGTGTCTCTGCTGATTGGCCCTGGTCCCTTAACAATATTTTATGTCGAGTCCTTACCATTAGTGCCTTCTCCTCCTCTGAGGCATGCTTGCTCTCCTCGTATTGCCTTTGGAGTTCGTCAGCCCTGCGTCTCTGTTCATCAAGCTCCTCCTGTTGTGCTTTGTAGGCTTCCATCTCCTCGTTCAGTTCACGGATCTTACCCTGCTGGTCCTCTAGCTCTGCAATCATCATAAAACATGTCACACTTTCTCTCCCATTCACATTTCAATTGTTTGTAGTATCAAATTACTCACTTCTTCAGCCTGCTTGAAATGTGGTTTCCATTAACGTATTATTCATGTTTATGGGTGAAAAGCAAATAAAATTGATAAAGGAAGTTTTCAACCATCATCACCAACTGCATCAATTTATAAATATAACGAGGAAGTCTAAATGTCCACAGCACCAGGAATTATGAAGAGCAAATACTTGAAATATACCAAAAAGCAACTTCCATAACAGATTAGATTTAATCGACAAAACGCCAATTATCATGTTAACGGCTAGTAAATAACATTGCATTAATGTGTTCTGTGTCGTGTAAGGGTGTACAAATTGTGGGTAGAAAGGATGTAGACTGAGTAGTTTTCAATTTTTCGATGGAAAGTATGAGAAAAAACACAGGGATAATTTTTTGTTGGAGTAAGAACTTTACCTTTAAAAAACACCCAGACACCTTTTCAAAAACCGCTTGGACAGAGACCCGGAGAAACCAAACATTGCTATGCCTACAGCATATTTACATAATTCTGTTCTGGTCTTAAAATTCAATACACACTCGGAACAACTGACCTTCAACTTGTAACAACATATAACTTGTGCTCTCAGTTTCTACCAACTGGTAGATTTACAAAAAATTTAAAGATACAAAATAATTTATGTGTCCTGAACTTTTAATTATAAATACCGGTGATAGAATATTGCATTTCCCAACTTTAAATTGAATTATAGAATTCTTATTGAATTCGTAACATCTTGATCGAGTGCGTCAGTATAACGCAGTGCTCCCACTATTAAAAAATTATAGTAATATTGCTTTCTTAAAATAAAATATTGTGATTTCCACTTTAAATATGATAATTGTTTAGTTTTTAATAATATCCTGCACGACTTTCACAATCAGTTGATCAAAGAAGGGCGCATGTGACGTCACTGTACCATGTGACTACCTAACTAATTAACTAGATTTTTTGAAATCGGAGCTTAGATTTAAGTCTGTATTGTGGTTAATTATCGCAATATTCGGCGAACAAACTATTAGAATTAATTACTATAAGCATAAGGAAGACAAAATGCATGTAATTTTATACACTGAAAACATGAGATATGTCCTGTAACTAAATCTATTTACTTAAATCTGCAATCTGAAAAGATTTCTCCTTTTCATCAGATGTGAACCGTCAAGTATATAAAAGTATGCATATTCAACTATGCACAATGACCTACACCCAAGTCTCACTTTGATACCAGTCAAGACCTACACCCAAGTCTCACTTTGATACCAGTCAAGCCCTGCATATGACAACTAAATTGGGCGTGACTTTATAATCTACGACGAGGATTCCCTCAAGTACTAGGCGCATTTACACACACAAATCCCTGTAGTGTCACTGACCTTTGGCTCGCCTGGCATTTTCCTCCTCGTACATTTGTAACTTCTCGATAAGTTCCTGTTGCTTTTTCTCTGCAGACTCGCGGGCATGTCGCTCCTGTTCCAGCCGCTGTCGTTCCATTTGTTTGGCCAGCTTGTCTTCCCGAGCCTGCGCCTTCATCTGCTGTACTTCGATTGTGTCTGGTTTTCTTCTCCTCATGTACAGTTCATGATTTCCCATACACAAAGCTAGAATTCTCTTGTTTATCCTCAGACGAGGTGCATAGAAAACAAAGTCCTAAAATATACAGTTATTTCATTTAAACAGAGTCTTAGTAACACACTATCTACTAAAATCAATCAAAATTATAAAATGCAAAAATTGCTCTTAAGATATTAATGTTCATGGGAATTTAATTTTCATACTTTTATTCATATTCCTCCGACCATGATAACTTAACCATACAAATAGATGATATTTACTGTAGGTTACTGGGCAGACATTGATCTTTATGAACACCTTTGTATTCAAAATAAGTATGTGTCACATCTGTCTGCAAAAACATAGGGTAACTCAAGGTAAAAAAGTATTTCTATTGTAAAATGTATACTTACAGGTGCCTTCTTATCTATGGGCTTAATGACAAATTTCTTATCGTTAAATGAAATGTTCCTAATTTCACTCCATGGGAAGCCTATTTTAGGTGTTAATCTGCAACAAAAGAAAACAGTAATTCGGTAAAAATAGATAAATAATGCAAGAATAAACATAATTTCAAAACTGGACTTTACCAACATACGTTGAATGTCATGAATTCCTGAACTTACTTGTCTTCTTTATCATATACATTCAGACCAAGTGCATCTACTCCTAGTAAAAGTTCTGTCCCTTTCTTGTTTTTGATTTCAAAATAATTCACACCATACATTTCCAAATCTTGTGCTATTTTAAGGTATTCCATCATGGCATCCTCCCTGTAAAATGATTGCATCAACTATACAACTATGTAACATGTACACGTTTAAAGGGACTGATTCACAATTTCCCCCCAAATTTTTTTTTTCACTTTTAATGATAAAAAAAATGTATTGTCTAATATGATTAAAAGATTTCACATAAAAATAAAGATTATACAGAAGCTCATTTTAGAGAGTTTATCATTTGTTTTGCAAACAAAATTGCTGTATGTTATTGTTTATGAAATTTTCAAAGCATTTTCAAGCATTCTTTGGGTAAATTGTGTCATCTAAAAGTTAAAATTTGTGAGTATGCAAAATTAAAACGCTTTATATTACAAAATTAACATTTCACTAGTTTGTTTGTATACATGAAAAGACTCGAGTCTTTGTTTACATAACACAGATTTAAGACTAAAATACTTCTTTTATTCTTGCGTCCAGAAGGTCAAAATTTTGGCTGTCAACATTAGATCAGTTATATTTTTAATGTTTAACATCAAAAATGAAAAAAAATAAATAAAAATTCAAAAATTGTGAACCAGTCCCTTTAATATTATAAATCAATGATTATTGTGTCAAATCACAACACACAGACTCTGTACAAAGTTAAATTTAGCATCACAATTCTTACTCCAGGAGTTGCAGATTTCCATTGTTTAACATATGACTTCCTCTGACACACATGGAATTTTAAAATGTTTTGATTTTTAATAGTTTTTACCTTAACATGCCCCTGTGTTCACTAAACCAGTTCTGTATCCTCTCCTCCCATTGTTCCTTTGATAATTTGTGCTGTTCATACACTCTACAATAAATAATCTACAGGTGAAACATCTCTCCCGAAAAACGACTCCACAATAAAACACCCCCTTTTTATTCACAGATCACGGAAAATCTAAGGGCTATTCCAGAATTAAATACATGGGGGGGGGGGGGGGGGGGGGGGGGGGGGGGGGTCGGGAGGCACCTTTTGTATATACCAAGCACCCATAAAAAAAAAATAAAAAATTACCCCAACACCCATCAAATTAATAAACTCATTTTACAATGACCCATCTAATTAAAAAAAAAATAATAACCAGACCCACCACAAAAATATTTTTAAAAATGAAAACGGTACAAATCTCGCGAGGTTTTCGGGACAAACATTCTAGTCAATGACGCGGTAATGCCTGTGCGACATTGTATCACAGTAGTTCTGAAGAAACGATGTCACATCAACACTCAAAGGCATCTATGGCGGGAATGTTGGAAAGATTGGGAGTCCAAACAATGCTATTATCATGAAATGGGTATGGATATGTTTTTCCACGAATCGTTCGTCTTCTAATGGAGCCCGCGCCCGGAGGCCTCTATATCACCATCACACCGACTGATAAATATAACACATCGGTACCCTCGTATAAATCAACTAAGGTTTGCCTATTTTTATTAGAAAAAGGAATACCTATTGGTTTCAAAATATTCCCAAAATCGATGCACTGTAAACTGTAATAATCTACAGAACAGAGTTCGTTGCCATCACGTCCAAAGGGACCCTACTAAACACGCCTCTAATTTGAAGAGTGCCGTAATGGAAAGTTATGCGCTGCAAAGAGCGACAACTCGAATAGTTCTCTGTTACTTCCGATTTCCGAAGCAGCATTTCGAAAGCACGTTTTCAATTTTCCCTCCGACGTTTTGTAACCAACACAAGAGCGACAATAAAAATATTCTGAAAACCCACGTGGCACAAAATAAAACAAAAGAAACTACCCATAATAAATACTTTTTTAACAGTCCAACCACGGACCAATTAAAATATGAAAAAATACGACCACCCATATAAAAAAATATCGTTTGCCGCCCGACCCCCCCATTTGATCATTTCTGGAACAGCCCTAAGTGAACTATTCTATCACTTGGGACAGTCCCCCCTCGTAAAAATCTAAGTTAACTATTCTATCACTTCCGACAGTCCCCCCTTGCGTATGACCATGTTACCTCTGCGGTAAGAGTCTGTCGTTGGATAGGAAGCCAGCTTTGTGCTTTTCTGTGTCGTGGTCTCCATACTTGGCCTGGCAGGCATAGGAAGCTAGCAGCACGGAAGTCTCTGGGGGACAGTAGATTTCATCATTCAGGATGGCTTCCTTCACTTGTAGGAAGAACATTCTCTACAACCGACAGGAACAACGGTCATTTCATGCATTCAATAATACACGTACGTATGTTATATATTCAGGATATAGTTTCATTAATAGTGTTAAATCTAGGACCTAGAGAGGGCACACATATCATATGTTCAAAAGGGCACTTTTCGTCACGGCAAGACAATTTCAGGGCACTTTCATTGTATCATACTATGATAGTAATAGATTAATCATTTAGCCTCTTTAAAAGTTATACCTGCTGCCTTGATTTTAAACTTTAAAATCAACTTTGTGAAATAAAGAACAATTGTTTATATTAACAAATATTTTTAAAAAATTATAGAGAAAAAGGGCATGGCAACAGCCAAAAAGGACATGGAGTGGCGCCATGCTAGTTTGCTTTAGATTTAACACTAATTAAAAATAAATAATTCAAATGCAATGGTCAACTATAGGACTCCAAAGACGGAAATTGTTCTAATACAGGACATTTCTGAAATTTACAACTAAAAATCCAACATGAATTACAGTGTTTTTTCCCCACTGAAAATAATGTATTTGAAAACTATACACAGGTACTTTGAATCATCAACATCAAGGATTAAAATCAATGGTTGCTGATCACCTCGACAGGCGACAAAATACTGGTCCGGACAGCAAACTCTATATAGAAAACTGCCCTCTTTGACGACCAGTATTTGCTCAGTCTCTTTATTTACAATGTCAACAATAAACAGAACTTCTCATCAAAATCAATAGTAGATTTGTAAATATCATTACAAGCTAGTGAAATCTAAAGGATTGGTAGACAGTGTTTTCCCTAAGAACCGGCCGCCGGCCAAATTGACCGTTTCAAACGATTTTCTGGCCGGTTCAAATATAAAAAAATCAAAAAATAATATGTTGTCAATTTCAGTGATGTTGATTTACACGATCGATCTTTGCAAAGAATGTATGCGGTAGCAATTGGTTGGCTATAAATATCTTTCATATTTCTTCCTTGTTTATGTTTTTATCGAGAGCTTTTTGAAACGGCGATTTTGATTGGACGATATTTTAAACTCTCACCTTGCGCGTGAGAAGCACATGGCAGTGAAAAATAATGAAGCGTCGAACGAATACATTACATGATTTCTTCCAGTCAAAACATCGGAAAGGTGTGTATTTAACACCACTGTGACTAACTTGTCTGAGGTAAAAATGTTCAACCCTTTGGTATATATTTAAAAATGTAGGTTAAAAAGTGGCATATGAACAAGGGTCATTTTGCCCCCTGAAATGCCTCAGAATGCAGGATTTTGCGTCTAATTTTCCAAAATTTCATGGGGGGAACCCCCATACCCCCCCCCCCCCTGGCCTGTTACAATTCTAAATGGGCCTGTTCAAATGAAACGAATGGAAAACACTGGGTAGATTTGTAAATATCATTACAAGCTAGTCAAATTTAAAGGATTGGTAGATTTGTAAATATCATTACAAGCTAGTGAAATCTAAAGGATTGGTAGATTTGTAAATATCATTACAAGCTAGTGAAATTTAAAGGATTGGTAGATTTGTAAATATCACTACAATCTAGTGAAATTTGAAGGGTTGTTAGCCCATTTGGGTGCTTGATTTAAGGTTAATTCTAAACCCTTTAACAGGCTGGGTAGAACTTCCCATACACCATAACATGACATTCTTTACTCTCATTACAAATGTGAAATAGTCAAGGACATGGTAATATACACCTATCTAAATCCACTTCAACATATATATGCTAACTAATTGTTAATTAAATTTAAAGGAACAAGTCTATTGAGAAAGATATAAAATGGTCAATCACATGATTTTTCCTTCTCAATTATACCAGGCATATTCATATTATAAAGGCACATTGTCTTGGAAGAATATTTCAAATTGTCATTTATATAAATGCAAGCATATATCAGCTAAATTTTGCTACAAAATGAAGTTTTTGCCAGAAATTCTTACGATTCTGTCTATGTAGATAAATGGCCAAATTTGTGAAATCTTCCTTCATATATCTTGTAAATGAAGAGCTTTTGACGGAAGTAAAATAGTTACCCTTTGAACTTTAAAAGTGTACTGAAGATAGGTTTCTGAATTGGTAACAAGTAGTGTGGTTACCACTGTTGTAATTCAAGTGAAAACTCTTCACGATGTTCACTTGTCACAAGCTCTACACATTCATATACTGCAGAGATTCTGTATTATGCCCAATGTGCATTTACCACTAACAGTGTTGCCAATGGTTTTTTTTTAGCATTTTTCATTGCAACGAAGGAATCTTGTAAACAAGGCATTATGGATAGTTTCAACTAATGCACATTGCGACTACACATCAGACATCAGCTAGGAGAAATCAAGTGGGTATGTCCGCCATATCTGACAGCACAAATCTCTCTTACTAAGAGAGCATCTGCCTATGAATTGTCTTCTGTTGCCTTAGCCTGAGTCATTTGTAGTCTGCTAGTCATCATTTTCTACAGGATAAATACCTGTGTGATTTCTTGTATGAGTTCCTCTGAAACATCCTCTGGGAAAAATTTGGCACGGAATTTGAATTGAAGGGGGGTTTCCTTTCTGACATCCTGGCTAAGGACCTACAAAAAGTGAAGTGAGAAGATAAACAAAACAGAACATAAACAGGAAAGTGTTGGAGATGTTTTTTGTCAAGATAAATCTATGTATCTTTATTTCAACAAAATTTTGTATGTGGTTATCAGATTATAAACTGTGCCCTTAAAAAGCTACATAACCTATAGTAATTTCATTGTATAAGCCATATTTGACCTCACTAACCACTAATTGTATGACGTTAGCAGTTCTGTTCACTTTGACTAGTTTCTAACAATGTAATCGGGAGGGGGGGCGTAGAGAAATGCAACTCTGCAGGGTTGCATGTATAATGTATTAATATCAAATGTAATTGTTCAATCATTGTCAAAATTTTCTTTTAATGAAAAGAGTTTGGCTTGATACACAATACCACTGAACTGAAATCCACTACTAGTGTTTCATCTCTTTAAATGTCTGCTCTTTAGTTAAAAGTCCAAGAAATCATTTTGGTAAAGAGTTTGAAATTATTTTTGACAACTTTGATTCAGCATGTTTCTATCAGAAGTTGCCCAACTTTTATTTTCATTAAAAACATGTGTCCCAGTGTGCAAAAATCAATCAATACTAATAACTTCAAATGCATCTTAACTTATTAACTACAATGTTAAATCAATGCTTCTGTTGACTTCACTTTATAGCATTTCTTCATCATTCCAAACATACACATTGAGAAATTTCCTTTCCTTTTTGCAAGACGTTTTTCATCATGCTCAAATTTGCACTATTGCTAGGGGATGTTTTACAAAGCTACATTGTGAAACAGTCCTAATTAGCCTACTTGTCAAGGCCCCTCATTTCAATGGGGGGAAAAAAAGCATTTAAAGACAAAACCATAATGGGGATGAAAAGGGTGAATAGTCATTAAATCTCTTCTTTTGAGAACACTGGTATATGACATTTGTCAAATAACATAGTCCGACATCATCAAATGGGAGAGAGCTTACGAAATGTACCTTTGAATGTCAACCACATATATACTGTGTACTCAGACCAGTAATTTGCTTGTATGCCCCATTTTTCAACTTGGTTTTCTATTCAGGTAAGTTATTGGATATACTAGGATTTGACAACTTTTATAGACCTGTAAATCTTTTGAACTTCATTTAATGTAGGTCTCATTTTTAAAATGCACCCAAGCATGCCCACAATATGCCTGAGTCAGCTATAAATTAACATCTGATATACATATCTCAGGTAAGTTCCCACCAGGCATGATGAGCCATAAAACACACTTCAAACAAAACCGGAAGTCCAGAAGAAGAAACTGCCAGCCATTCACTGGTCATCCCTGTTAAAGATCAGAATCATTCTAGGTCAGGTAACACCTTGACAGGTCTTTATTAAAAGGAAGACAAGTGATCATTCAGCGGCCGCCCTAAATCAGACCAAATAGCCCCTCACCCTGACAATTCAATCGATTCAGCTATTATCACAAGACCTGCTTAGTTGCTGTAGATATAAAAAATGTGTGTGATCTGGGTGGTATTAGTTCCCAGGTCAAGCTAAAATAGAGGTGGGAAATTTTAACAGTTTATAAAGGTACACCCACACAGATACCCTCTGTAACACACAAAACTTAAGTCAACCTTGGCGCTGGATGCAGATACACTGCCCTGCAGCACGGACAGCTGCTAATACCTTTTTGTTCAGTTTCAGCCATGTTGTGTAACCCTTGCTGTCCACGTACTGCAGACCAAAGAACCAGATTTCACGAAGACCAATAGTCTTCACGACCTAGAAAACAAAGAAAGGTGTTTTAATATAAGTGATAAGTGCACAACTAAAATCTTTTATCAGTTTATTAGCTCAAAATAACATGGGATGAACATTATCTATGACATCAAAGCTAAATTATCAGTACAATCTGCTCATTGGACAAAGGTGTGTTGTATGTTGTACAGTACACAGACAACTCTAGATGATTCTTTGTTTTATATCACTGTCAGAAAATTTCATTCATACTGAGGCTGCATCAAAAGTACACATTTACAAATCTAGACCTGTGTAAGTGACTGGGCAGAAATATGGAGGATCTAGACCTATGGTGACACATGAGATTTCTGGTCTCACTTTAAGAACCATTCTCCACTTATAATGGTGGGATTTGAGCCCGCAACTAAAGGGTCAAATCATTTTGCTGCAACTCTAAGAGCGAAATACTCACTGTCCCACATGGGGAAAAGAAATCGGAAGTGTAAATCTAAATCATTCACTAGAAATGACCTGTCCCCTATTCCATAAATTCTCTGACCTTATCTTATATTCTGTTGACATGACAGTACGTGTTGATTTCTATAGATCAACTAATCTAGCTGCACCTTCATTTTCCTCATTCCTGATTTGTATCAATACATGTACAGGTATATCATTACCACTAAATCAATATTATTTCTCAGTCACTTCTCCCACAATAAATAAGTGTACAGAAGTCTTAGGTAACCGACATCTAGCTGATGATGACTGGCAGGGACATTATCCTACAGCAAAATTTCTGCTATTTTTAATAATTCTACCATAAACAGTTCATGAGGGGTTGTTAGCAGTATATCAAACCCATAAATTTCTATGTTATGTCACAGCAATTCATAATAGTAAGTGACAAGCTGTTCATTTTGTGGGGAAAAAAAGAAAAGAAAACATTTTCCAAAAAACTTTGTTTCCACATCATCTGGTTTTCATTTAAATTGCTGTGTTTATATACCTAGCATTGATGCAATACTCTTGTTGTGTATCCCACAGCTTGATAAACGTTTGGCAACTCTTAAAAAGAAATAAATTTTTTTCTTCCTGTCAAACATCACGAGGATGTAGTTATGTAATTTCTAACAGTTTGAATTGCAGCATTTCTTGTTTTTATCTCCTGTCAATTATCTTCACCTTCCCATTCCACAACCAAGTGGGGAAAAAATTACATCATTCATGCTTCCAGAGCAGTGAAGGACAGAGTAGATCATTTGTGTTAAGGGGAAGATGACCTGCATCATGTTCAGGGGGTGATCATGAACAGGTTAAAATCCCAGTAAAAGATAGAAAGGGGAGAGCTGAATTTACCTGGTCAAAGAGCTGTTTGCCTGTGGTACTGGTCTGGATGGCAAACTCCAGCTCAGCGTCCATTGTCGTGACCCGGACATTGTACTGAAATATAAAAAGTCACAGTGAACTACAGAACTATCCGAGAATTAGCTAAGCACTGCCAAAAGCTGTATGATCAGTCAATGCTAGCTGTGGGGTTCTAATCTTCATAGTTTTCACAGTAAAACACCCACCCACCAACTCAAGTGCTCCACAAAAAAGGAGCAAGTGAGCTACAATAATTACCAACCCTTCAACCACAATAAACCAAGAAATCTGAGCTCATTTACAACTACATGCATGTCATGTACCATAACAATCTGAATGCAAAATATTAACATGGATTTACACTGCACATCAAAATAAATTTATCACACGTACTGCTCATCAACTAAAAATACTCAAACTCTGACGCATATCTGTTTTTGGAAATAACATTCTCTCCAATGTCAACGCATGAAAGTTGTTATATGACACAATGCCAAACCCTTACTGGAATAAACAGAAATCTTAAATCAATTACACTTGTCATAAAGTAAACTTGTACAACCAGATCAATGAGGTTAATTTGTCTGCTTTCCCCTGTTTACATCGTCTAACACAAATTGCTATATATTCTTTCTCCATTTATTAAGTGGCTCTTGAAGAACGATTTATAAAACGACTTTCTCCCAGTACTGCTGTGCATGTTTGCATGACATCACTTCCAAGCAGCATGTATTTTTTACACTATCAGTGCGCAATTGTTCTTTCAATCTTTGACCCAACACTATTCACAGTAATGCAATCTTTATAGGTTATTGACTAAACAGGAGAAGGGGGGGGGGGGGGGGGGGTATTTATGCCCATCTTTGGTTTATGCATGGACCAAGCATCTAGACTGAGGGCTGGCATTTTTTTCTTTTTTGAGATAGTCAATCAATAAATGTTTCTTGGATAATATTTTGTTGTATACGAAGAGTTTACTTTTGCCCTTACTATTTGTAAACATGAAACAGATATAATGTTACAATCCTGTAAACAAATAGAAGTAGTCCTCAGACTCTAGCAGTATGTAATTGAAAATACATATGAACTTAAGATTGCAAGTGTTGTGCTTGTAAATTGAAACAGCTATTTGATTGAAAAAATTGCTAGATTAGACTCTAGGTCTCTCTAACCTAATCACACCTACCCCTATCAGCTGATCAAATATCAACAGTGTCTGACGTGACTCATATATATATACAAGTACCGAGAACCTTCACCTGGCCTGAACAAGCAACATTGATACATTCATCCAACATCCCATCATAAATGTCAGAAGCAGGGGCTCAGGATGCCAATAAAATCTGTTACATTTCATCAGCTTTATGCAACACATCAGCAAAACCCCTATGTTATCCATCAGCATTATAGAGCAGTCATATGCAGCCTCGTCTGTTATTTCCTCATTAACTTAACACCAAACAGAAATTTTCATTACTTCTCTATTTCTTTCTATAAACTATATACACCTTGATAAAAATTACAGGTATATATTTATCAACAAAAGTAAACACGACTGTGCGAGACACACCTAGAAATTGAATCATGGGATATCTCTATTTAGTGACGAAAATGTTCCTCATTGATAACTTGTTCTTGAAAAGAATTATCCTTGCCACACTTTAAACACTGACAAGTTATTTAAACACTCCCCGGTCTACTGGTATGTGCGATATGCTGTTGACAATTGTGTTTCCTATGAATTTAAAAGATCACTTCTTTACATGTATTTACCAGGTTTAAAGTATACACTTAAAAACAGACAGAGGCTATAATGACCTCTGATTTAACAACGCACTGCAATAAAACAAGACATCTAGTCTTCTTTATGCAGTTCTTAATTTCTTTACATAAATTTTTTCTACAAAGATTAATAAGCACTGTGTTAAGCCATTCAACAAAAAACTTACCGTCTTCATTATTGTTTTCTTCTATTTCCCTTAAATATCCAGGAGTCAATTCCAATTAAACAAATACTGTAACTCAATGTACCGACAGTGAATAAATATGAATTCCTCAATTTTCCTAAAGCTCCAAAACTTGCAATGCTCACTGAATTGAATTCAGACAGAGCTGCCTGCAACTGTTTCCTGGTCCTAACTGATGGGGCTGTTACAACTTTCACCAACACAATGTACACAACCACAAATATGCTTCCCTACAGTGTGTGGGATCCCCAACTGATCTCCTCAAGACTTCTAGTCACTGTGGTAAAAAGTAGTCACACCTTGATTACAATGAAGGAAAACTCCCACGACACAAGGAATTTAAAAGCCATTCATTTTAATGGGTTTTTTTTTGTTTTTTTTTTTTTTTTATTTCTGGTGCACGGAATTAAAATGAAGCAATACATTATCTTTGTACACAAAAAATATACAATACAGACACATCACATAAGAAACCAGCCAACCAAGACCATTATCTCCGTTGTCTTGCTTTTAATGAATGACTCATTCAAGAGGATTGTTGGATAATTTACACTTTCATCAAACATTGAATCCTGGTTTATTCTATTAGTAATATATATTTAATCACAGTATCATAGCACACAATTTCCCCTTTCCTTCCATTTTATTAATCAAAAATCTGTTCCACCCATTTCTTTTTGAAAGCAGCTTCAAGCCTTGATATGCCTAATGTTCCCAACATGCAGCCCCTGAACTTGGCAAGGATTACAGCTTTTTAAGGGCGTTTTCTTCACTTCAACTCAGAGTGAAAACTTCATAACATCACATTGAATATTTCAAGTTTTATTACTACTCCCTCGTCAGATTAAACTAAAACACTTCAGATTTTCTTTTACAACATATATAATGTATTTACTATTTCTTGTTGCCTGCAGAGACAACACTGTTCTCTATCAGATTGGAGGTTTGTTAACAACCTTCATGACTCTAACTGCTGGTGAATCCTGACAAACATTTATAGTTATACACTTTCTTTCTCTGTGCACACAATGTTTCCATCGGTGTAGAAAGTGAAAGTATTGATCAGGGTGGGGTCTACAAGCCTGAACAGGTCAAGTCAAAACTGTTGCCCAGGATGAATGAAATATGTTCCTGTTTGTTTTGTATCATTCTATCTCTGATAAGTGAACCCGTAGGTAGAACATTCCTACTTCTCCAAAGTCCGTCTTAACATTGTATGAATGTTACCTGAAAAGGGGTGTGGCACCCAAATCCACCTGAGAAAATTAAATTAACTACACCACCCTGGGACCTGGGCTGGTCAATGGTCACTGCCCTTGATCACCATGAACAGACAATCTTATTTCTTTTTATTTGCTTCGATAATGGTAGTACACATAAGGCTGGTCAGAAATGTTATGTTTGTGTATAGAAAGACCATAAAGCTGTCGCCCATCACATCAATCTTCCATAAACAGTTTCAGGCATCTCTGCCTTATTTTAGGTCTTGTTTTCTTTTTTGTCTACAATGGGTCCAATTTATCAAACATGATCAAATGTCCAGATAATGAGAATTTCATTCTTTAAAAAAAATATCAGAACTCTTGAAATTGCACTATATTAATGATCACAGGTATTC
Source organism: Ostrea edulis (assembly GCF_947568905.1). Classification (NCBI taxonomy): domain Eukaryota; kingdom Metazoa; phylum Mollusca; class Bivalvia; order Ostreida; family Ostreidae; genus Ostrea; species Ostrea edulis. The sequence continues at coordinate 16,014,103 of NC_079166.1, forward strand.
TGTATTTAACTTTAAAAACTTTGGTGTCAAATTTGAAAAGGGCAAGTTCTGAAATTGATCTTTACCCATTTTAATAATTTTTCCATATCTGTCATCTATTTCTTCATTCATTTCTGAGAACTACAGTATATCAATGTTCAATCTCGCATCTAGACTTGCATCCCACATTTTGTGTTTGTTTAACCTTTTATCAACTCCTTTAATGTGTTTAATTGATATACAAAGGGCAAAAGTTGTTGTGTATGACTTTCCATAAGGATTAGGCACTTCAAATCTTTGGTATTTATCAATGAAGCACAGGAGTGTCTAATAAATGAAATGTGTGAGGTCATGACAACCCCTACAGGTCATGTTATCCTGTGTAACTTACATAAAAGTACAAATACTCAGTTTACATCCCCAGCATGCTCATTGCTACTGAAAGTTAATCTTAAATGACACAACCTGCCCATGCCTTAATAGCCTAATAACAGCACTCCATATATTATTCCCTAATGGAGGTGCTACTAAATATCTTATGATGGGATCTCCATATTTTCTGATCGCTGTTGACAAAATATATTCTACAACATTACATACAATCAAAAGACATTAAGAATTTGGCAAGTATCTGTAGGGCAGATGAATGAATTTAATCCAGCCATTGACAACATTTATACTCATTAATGTTGACTACCTAGATTTCCATAAAAAAACTGAACACCTTCACATGAAATCAGTCAGTGTCCTTCTTTACACTTATTCACTGAATAAATTCATTTTGAAAGCCTATTTTTTCTTACAGGATATATAAAGCAGGATTCAATACACATGGATCAACACACTAAACTTTGTCCTAACAGGGTGGTGTTGCAGTCTATCGAGCACACAAAACACTTAACAGTGACAGGATCTAAGGAGTCAATGTCACTTGCAGATTCACTTTCAGTGTATTCGTAAGTGTGTACACGTAAATTATACGTTTTAGCTGTGAAGTGATCAGGTAACCAGTACCTGGTCAGGTGTCTACAGGTGAAATTGACATCCTACCCAGTAAATGTATAAGGCCTACTCTCCTCCTATTAACATGACTAACATCTCTATCCTCCCTTGTAGCATGCATTTACCACCATGTCACAGTTGTCACCAGGCTCTTTGAAACACTCATGACTGAGAAAGTGGTGTCTGTACTATTTAGTGCACAAGCTCTTTGAAATTCATTGCTTCATAATAATGTGCATGTGTAAAAAACTAAAGAAATTTATTTTACTTTTTCCAATATAAACTTCATGATTTTGCTTCAAAACTTTTTACACCATTGACTAACACCTAGATACCAATATATATATAACACTCTAGTTGCTTTAATCAATTCTCACAAAATCTTCAACAGCTAATTCAGCCTCAGGCTGTTTTTAATAAGTATACTTAATACTCTTATCAGGCAATCAACCATGACTGATTCTGAAGTACAGGTAGGTCATTCAGACAATGTCTTGTAAAAAGTGAATAAAATGTTGAACTGCTACAAAATATAACAAATTCTGTCCTCTCTGACTGGGCATGTATTCCAGAGAAGCTAGCAGTAAGGACCTTTCTGGATTGTACAGCCCTGTGTGGTGTATATAAATCATTTAAAACTTCCCCCAACACTGCAGCGACATTAAAATATCTATGAAAATTTCACACAGCATATTATATCATCCTTAAACTGCCAAGAGCACAATAGATCTATTATATCCATGCTGTGTCTATATACAACAGCAGGAAGTATAACTACAACCAGCTACATGAAAACCAAGTCCACAGTGTCGGGACACCAAGATGACATTTTCCCCGAGTCGTGCAATGTTTACAGTAAATAGGCCTGTCTCAGGAATGCAGATGACCTCCCAGTTTTATCTGTAAATTCTCAATAATCTACAGCAATGTGTTGTAACTAGGTGTTGGCATACCCAAACGGTCTTGTTCACCATGGATCACCTTATTGGGTTTAAAAAACACAATTCCTTTCTGAAAATGGTCAGAAAAGCATTAATTTTGTCTGTTTTAAAGAGTGCCTTCACAAAATATAAGATTGTATTACAAAAGCCTTTCTTCCTTCCACCAGGAACTAATGATACATACAAAGGCTAGGCCTGGGAACACCAATTTAAAGAATGCATTAAAGTCCACAAGATATCAAATATTTAAAATACCTGTCTCACTTTTGACATTTCTCCTCCTTACTATGCTGTGAAGCAAGAATTACTCTTTTTAACAAGGTGAGGTCTATTTCCCAAACTGCAGAAAAATGGCACTCACCACTTCCAACACTACTTGTATATATCTCCAAAATAGGACTGGGTTGGATATATTTCCTTGTATTGTCACATGACCAATGACACAAACTGAATACATTTTCAAATTACAATATTGAAATAAAAGGAAGCGATGTCAGCATGTATAAAGTATAGGGACATAAAGTGATATTTGAAAGAGTAATGATTTGTGAATCTGCTGAATGACAAGGGCACCTGTTTACTATACATATAGTACAATGACCAGTAAGTCATTTTATTCTAAAAGCGAAAACACCTACCATATTACTACAGATGGTGGGAGTGAATCAAAATTACACTGGACAACTGACTATTGACTGATCTCCGATTGATCTGATGGTTTGTGGATGTGCATTTACATTTCAATTAGACAACCTGATCATAAAGCTAATGTAATCAAATTTATAGTGCTATCTTGTCATCAGAGGGGCACAAAGAAAGTATACCCCCTGTCTGATTGACAAGTATTTGTCCCAAGGCTCGGTGTACTAGCAAGTAGTAATAGAATCGAGCGATCATATCAAACACTTACTGGCTTAGGCATCTTTGCTTGGTTAGCTGTTGTTCAGTGCACAACCAAGAAAATGATGAGAAAATATTTCCTCCACTGGTGGATTGGCCTGCAAGGAAATTCCAGAAATCAAGATTAAAATATGAGGTTTACATCAAATGGCCTATGGGGAAAATAGTAAAACTGTAACAAGCTTGTAAAGCCTGCTTGTCAAATGTTTTAATGGTGATTCACGATGATGACATAATTGAGCATTTCCCTTACTAGTTACTATTTACAATCGTGACTTTGTTTTTAGATAAATCTACATTCATTGAGGAATTTTCCTGCATGCTCTTACGTAGAGCAAACATGAAATGGTAGCCCAGATGTGATAAGCTTCCAGCTAACTTCCCTCCCTTTTCAAAACTACCAGATGTAGGTCACATCACCTAATTATGCTATCATTAATCCAAGATCCCTCCGACTCTTGCCCCCATTTTATATTGTGACATTTGTGGGGGGGAAATCATAGTGAAAGTCATATTCAAAACTGAATTTAGTGGCACTAATATTGTACATCTTTTGCAACTTTACTTTGCAGACTAGCTTTCGATAATCATAGGATAATTAATCTACAATTTAATCATGACTAATACGATGCAATCACTATTCAAACATCCTATCACGACAAATGAAGTATGACTTTGAATTTTAAAATAAAAGTCATGTCACTATTTCATTTCTTTTGAGCATAATGTTAGCACACAAATACACAAAATCCCAATCAGGATTAATGTAATACGTGTAAACAGCATCATATTAATTATGATTAGCTTGTAGAATAATATAATCTGATTACTGAATCTCTGCATCTTAGAAGTTAGATCTGCAACATAAAGTTGTAAAAGGTAGGCAGAGTAATGACACCAGCTGGTGTCGCTGAAATATGATTTCTGCTCCGACTCTCCCCTGCACAAAACACAGTATAAAATGCTTACACAGACCTAGTACACCATCAATTGAGAACTTTCTTATGACTTAAACTTTCTTCTTCACTCGGAGGAAACATCAATATCTGAATCAATAACAAAGTTTCTATAATAATACTCTTAATTTGCAATTCAGATGCAATGGTTATTCATTTGAAGAAATTTTATTCACTTTCTCAACAGGTGAATTAGGTAATCTATATACCAACTGATATAAAATAATCATGGTAAAGCTAAATTCAAATAAATGCAACAACTAAGATACAGTAAATATAGAATAAGGACTGTTTTGCACTCAAAATTTATAACTGTGAACCCTTTATCCCATTAAATGAGACACTACTGTCTAAATAGTTATAAATGCAAATTAGTCATTCAGATGTTTTAAATTTGGACTAACTAACCTCTTTAAGATAATTCCTGTAAAGACCTCGCTTTCTTGACAATAAATGAAAACTTAAATGGAACTGGCAGCCTTTTACATGCATTTAACTTATAGACAGATAATGCAGTGTATTATAGTGTACATGTATACACTATATATAATGGAAAGTGTGTGTACACAACTTTACAAAACTAGGTCAAGCTAAAGGTTCACCTGTCAATTTTCATCAGAGCAAAGGTATAAATTTTATTCTGTTCATAGTCATTAGTTGTGCGAAATTCAAAACAGAATGAAAGAATGATAAACCACGAAATTTAGTAAAGACTTAAAATTGAAATGGAGATTTCTTTCTGGCAAGAAAAAATCCTGAAACTTCACAAAATTTTAATTTTGAATATCAATAACATAAAAACGTCATCGAAACAAGGATATACTGCACACACGTCGAAGGCGAAAACCACATGGCTGTAAGCAAGTTATATGTGTATATGCCGTGTACCACTACAGTACGCCTATACGGTCAACACAAGTGTCAAATAAAACCGCCCAAGACTCTAAAGGATGCGAATAAAGTTTAGAAAATATATAACAGATTTAATATACGGACTAAATTTCTCTACTCTTTAATGCAACACCCGTAAATGCTTCTTTCATTCAAAACTTACCTTCAACTGAATTTAAATTATGCGTACAGTTCACTTTCAATTCGACCGGTTTTCCAAAATGGCCACCAGGGTGTGACACAAGTCTATTGATCAATACAGCAACCCCCCTCTAGTGACTAATGAATAAAGAACCGAATGTCGAACCCGATTATAAAATGAACAAAAGCTTTGATACATATATATATATATTTCAATTAATGTTCATTGTAATTTATTGTGAGCCAGATTCACTTTACCATTAGTATTATGTAGAACATTTTTTCGTAAACTGTCTGCCCTTGACAACAAATTGAAAACATTAAAAATTTACCTAATTTCCGAGAAATCAACAGACACCATGCTTTCTTTCATGGAATTGTATGCTTAATTGATCATGGTTTTGGTTAGTTTTTTTTTTTTATTAAATGTTGGGTTTGGGGGGGGGGGGTTAAATCTTAGTTATTTCTAATTGTTAAAAACTACACTTTTTACCAAATGTGTAGTGACCCACGTCACTTAAAATAAATAAATAAAATTGACTCTGATAAATGCAACACGCGTACGGCTATTAAAAACGGAATGATATTGTTTCTGTCTCCCCTTTTATCATTCTCAAGTTAGACACTTGGATCGTATGGGGCACCAAATTAACATAAACTCAAATAATTGAAGATATCTTCAATTCTGAATTATTGCGCGCTTGAATGATATCGACAAAATTTTGAATTGATGCGCGCTATAATTCAATTGAAGAGAGCAATAATTGATATAATGCGTGCATTAATGTAGGTCACGGGTTTACAGACCTTTTTTTTCTCACTCGAAAACCTCATCTGAAAATTTGACCGATGCATCTTCACAATGTAAAAAATTATTTTTCATTCAACAACAGAATTTCTTTTTTTAGTAATTACGTCTTCAACATACCACTGTTTTAACGGTAACGACACTGTTTTTCATTGAATTATATAGAAAATAATAGTGATAGACTTTATTCATTGCATAATTCAACTTAAAATGGACAGAATTTGGTGCTGTTCATCTTGATAATATTAATATCAAAGCGAAACAAAAACAGTTTGAAAATTATTTATGAAAAAAAAAAAATTATGGGGTATTCGAGTTCGTTTTTTAAAGAAAAAGATGCCAAAATTTGATAAAAACCATCAAAGCAACAGTTTTTAGCAAATAACGTTACAAATATTCGCGACGTCATTCAACAACGTTATTCATTTACTTTTCATGCATCGCTTAATTAAAAAAGAACTCAAAACAACGTTATTTACTCCTGGTTTTGAAGGGGAAATCAAATATGTATAGACAAAATAATCAATTATTTACAAAATGTATATCGCAAAATTTCTTACTATATATAAATGTGGACTTATATTGCGCTGTATATCTAAATTGTGTTGCGCGGCTAATAATTGAAATGCTTTTCTTCTTTTGCGATCGTATGCTCGCAGTAACAATGAATAAACTAATATAGCCTACATGTAATAGTATAATTTAATTTTGAATTCCATTGAGGTTAAATTTTTAATTTAAGATACATGTAGGTTAATCATGTCTTAATATTCTAACCAGAAATACAACTAAAGTTGTTTCTATTTTACGATGTATTTATGTGTATCTAACAACCCCCCCCCCCCCCCCCCCCCCCCCGCTCACAAATAGAAATGGTCACTTTCCCAAGCCAAACAACCCCTCTAAAACATGAACTCGGTTTAAAACTATAATTATTTTAACTTGTATTGCTGATTCAATTGAAACGTCAGCTACTTTTTCTAATTTTCGATCAACTTCACATTCTTCTTCTTCTTGAGCCCGTTGCAGTGTTTGAAATAACCGTACGCCCGACCGCCCGAGACGCATGTATTTTACCACGGGCGAATAAATTTCTTGGTATAGTCACCCGATCGGGCGTGATAAAATTTCCGCTAAATAAAATTTAGATGAATCAACTTCATTATTGTACCTGTAACTAAATGGACAGACCTCGTCAATTTAGTACATTTTACTGCATATTCTACCGTATATCAGAGTTTCAATAAGATATAATGTACTAGAAACGAATTAGGTCCATCGTATTTCATTAGAAGACAGATACATGTAGTAACACATGTAAAAGTAATTTTAAAATATGTAGGGCAAGTAGGTCTTTGGCAGGGCTAACAATTTTTACAAGAAGTCGGCAGCCCCGCATGTCTAGCTGTGTAAAACACTCCTTGATGTGGGCATTTGTAACGTTCAACTTTGCTAGAATACATGTATTGTTAGTTTGCTGTTCCCCAATACAGGCATTCATTTGTAAATATGATCAACTCTCTCTCTCTCTCTCTCTCTCTCTCTCTCTCTCGTATAGGCAACTCCTGCTCAATTTTTTCCAGGGGTTCTGGAAATGTTATCAGAGACACTTGCAGCAGGATACATTGAAACATTCCTTTATAGAATATCCCTGCCCAACGCTTTTAATCATTCAATGTTGTCCGATCTTCACGTATGATGGGGTAGGAATAAAATTGATAACTCGCCATTTTCAATAAAACTTTCATGAACTGGTAAACTCCCGTCCGGTTTTTCCTGGGTTCTAAAAACGCTTATAAAAGCATTCCCAACATCGCCAGCTGTCTTACATGTACCTCCCAAAGTTGTCCCTGCTAAACTTTATACAGCAACAGGATAAAACATATTACTAGCCGAAATTTTGCACCGGAAACGAAAGGAAGACAACAAAATCAAACGAAGCATGTTCTACTTCGATAATAACTGTTGGTAATATTTATGTGATATCGGTAAAGTATTATATGTTCTTTATATTCAGTAAATGACCCATGTATACTTTATTCAGACAACTGCATTACGTCACAATTGAATGTGCACGTAAAAAGACGTTGAGTCGTAGGATTTGCGTACCCGAAAACGATGACGTAAGGAAACCCGCGACCTACGTTAAATCAATTGATGGGAGCAATATAATTGAATTGATGCGCGCATTAATTCATTTGATGAGAGCAATGATTGTTTTCAAGCCAAAGGACCTTGATATTCAAGTTTTATTACAAATGCTGTCCTGATTAATTGAGCATAAACACTGGCTGCATAAGTTCGGGTTTCTTCTGATGCATGCACATTAGTTGTCATTTCTGTCATATACTTTAAAAATGCATTTAAAATGATCGTCTTAATTTATCATTATAATTTTCATTTTACATAATAGCACCGATATAGATACAAGTACATACTGGCATGAAAATAAAAGTAATCGGATTAATAAAAAAAAAAATTAAAACAATTTTCTCAGTCCTTTCCTTGAAACACAATTGAGGGCTGGGTATCTGATATGGGTTAGTTTTAAATATCAAACATAATCAGTACATTACTAAAACATGCCACTATATATAAATCTTGAAGAATCTAAAATGGTTCAAATTTTAATGTTTTGACACGTTATAAATAGTACTGTGTAGGCTACAGAATATATTTGAATTGATGTTCGCCAAATATACATTTCACATATTCCATGCATATTTGACTGTCGTAAAACAGGTGCGTGGTATTCCTCGTATTTTATATAACTATCGTGTAGTTCTATCCAAAAACACATACACTTAAGGGATATAAAAGAGTTACTACCGCCTATATACTAACATTGTCGCTAGCCACGCTTAAATTACTGGGTCCGGTAGTACCTACATTTGTACCCTACCTCAATAACCGTAGTGTAAACGGAGACAATAGGCGTGGCTTGCGACAATGCTATACTAATAACCATATTTCCTTCATCCAGATATTCCCATATAAGCTTAGTGTTTGAAAACTGTTGGAAACAAGCCATGTCTTTCAGATTTTTTCAAATGAGTGAAAAAAGATATATTTTTAACTTTAAAAGTCGCCGATACCGACGAAAATATGTAGGCCTATTTCTTCAAGCTCGACATATTGTATCTATTCTATGTACATACCCTTGATCGAATGTTCTATCGTTAAAGTGATAATGTCCTACGGACCCGGTTTGTGGCGAGGACCAGCCCCGAGACACAATTAGATTATTCTAACTAGACATTCCCCATATCAACGTTTATAAAATGTTATGTACATACAAACTGTATATGCGTACAGTGTGGTCCTGTGACTAACAAATTAAACAAAATACACACACTTAACTAATTGTGGTTCACATCTGAATCCATCCTCAATGAATATTTAGTATATACAATATGTATATTTCTTAAAATCAACAAATCCACCACCACATATATTCGATACATAATACAAAAACAATAATCAAACCCCCACTCTCTAAAAAACTATAAAGATACACAAAAGGCGTCCTTGCTAGTTCGACATTTTTATCAACTTTTTTAATGGTAAAAATAGTTTATAGTCACTCTAATTTAGAATTATTGGAAAAAAAATATGCATTTTATTATATCGTTATTTCATTTTTTATTTTATACGCGTATTCTTTGATCAAGCATATTAACCTATCGCAATATCTGAATTTCCTCATGCAGTTGCGGATCCCGATAATTTTCAAACGGAGCAGGGGTACCCAGTTTGTACTTTTTCCGCCCAGGAAAGGGAAGGGGGTGTTGAAGACTCCAAAATGGCAAAAATTACCTTTTTGAACAAAAGTAATGTAATTGGGGGAGGGGGATAGCAATCCCACAACTCCTCTCAATAAATCCGACACTGTACGTGGCAGCTCAATCTAATTCAAATTAGATGTCAGATCCGCTCACATACTCGCTACATAAACTTAAAATTAGATGTTAGATCCGCTCACATACTCGCTACACAAACATCGATGTTTGAGTAGCGAGTATGTGAGTGGATCTAACATCTAATTTTAATTAGATTGGTGGCATCTTTACAATGTAGGGGGTACCTGCGTCTAATATAGGAAGAGCTCTAGCGACATTACTTCTAAATGACATGAAACTGATTAGCAAAAACGATTGGCTGGTAAAAATTATTTCCCATTTACTTTCGTCTACGATTTAATTTCCATTTTTAAAGATCAAATATATATATTTGTCTTTTTTAAAATGAATAATCGTATTATTCCGTTCCATATTGCACAAAGAAGGATGGAAAGTGGCGGTGGAAGGTGAAAGAAGGGGGACTGGAGAGAGAGAGAGAGAGAGAGAGAGAGAGAGAGAGGTGGACCATCCTCCACCCCCCCTCTAGATCGGCACATGATCGTGAATTCTAATGATGTACACCAACACTAACTTGTATTCGCCTCCAACAAATACTCCCGACATTCGCTACTACACATGTACATATTATCCATAGAACCAGACCCTTAGACATGGTGGTGTGCCTTTAATGTAAAATATGATATTACAATTAATGATACAATGGGCGGTCCTTTCACTGCAGGAGACCACCATAAATAGCAAGTAGTGACATGTTGACAAGAACACACACACCCCCCCCGCCATTGTTTTATTTATTTATCCCTTTTTTATGCTCGTCTACTAGTAACCCCCCCCCCCCCCCCCCCCCCATGCTACGTGCCTATTACACCAACTATAAAAAAGGCTACTATGACTTTAAATCCACATAATTAGATATTACCTGTATATTATATAAAATTGTATTTGGATAAACAGTAAATATGGAGTGCCAATTAAACGCAAATAATTGAGTATAGAGAAGATAAGATAAGATAAGAGGGCATAACAGTAAGACAGTTTATAAAGAAGGAAATTCAAAAAAGAAAGAAAGTTTACAACATTAACTACAGGTTACATAGACTGCAAACTGCATGTGGATGCAGCATGTTGGGGAAACAAGTACATACATATATGAATTGCTAATCATGTGTATACACAAGTAAATGGACAGTATATCATTAATCATTTCAAGATACCATTAATTCAATTATTGCGCACAATAATTCAGACGATGCGCGCATCAAATCAATTATTGCTCTCATCAGATATCAATTGATTTGATACGCGCATCAATTGAAATATCGCGCAATAATTGAATCGCGCACCAAATTACCACTCCCATTAATTAAAATTTGCGCATCAATGTGATGAAATTACTGCTCGCAAAATTTAATTTGGAGATCAGTAAAAGGGATTTGATGACCTTTTTAATTCACTTGAAGATATCTTTATTATTTACCACGATTTTGTATTAGAATATATTGCACGCATCAATTCTTTTTAAGAGAGCAATAATTCAATTAATTTCTTTAATTCAATTACAGATATGTTGAATTAAAGATATTTATTATCAAATAATTGCATAGGCGTAGCTTGCAATTGGGTTCGAATATTACCGAGGCAGGGGGTCTGTGCCCCCCAGAAGCTATCGACATTTTAACAACGTAAAAGGTGTTTTTTTTTTTTTGTTTTTTTTTACCGAGGCAGCTGCCTCGGTTGCCTCAATGGAAGCTACGCCACTGAATTGTTCTCTCTGGAAGCATTGCGCGCAAAAATTCAATTCAATAATAAAATTTGCGTGCATGAATTGAACTATTGCTCTCTTCAATTGAATTATAGTCCGTATCGATTCAATTGTTGACATCATCCATTCATTTGAAGAGAGCAACGATTTAATTATAGCGCGCATCAATTCAGCTGAATTCATGCCATCAATAATTCAGAATTGAAGATATCATTGTTTAATAGATCTTTAATAATAGCATTAATGCGCGAATCAAATGAATTAATGATATCTTCATATAATTAAATATATCCTCAATAATGCGAGTTTACATCAATTTGGCTCTAGACACGACTGAAAGAATGCCTGGAGGAGTTGGATAATTGAGGAGTTTGTCTAGAAACAGGTGGCATGATGGACCCTAACAACAGCTTATACAGAGAGAGAGAGAGAGAGAGAGAGAGAGAGAGGCCGCAGACATGAACAGCCACAAACAGGACCACTGGTAACTACAGAGGTTTTTTTTTATGCCACTGTTTTACGTCCCAATCAATAATTTTTCACTCGTGTAGAGAGATCACCAGACTTCAAAACTGACGAATTTTAACTCTTTTTGAAAGGGATTTTATTTTCGTCTTTCCTAGCCTTGTTCCTCTTCTTTATCGGAGTGGGAGTTGATCTTCATCTTGACACACACTTGAACAGATCACCTGTAAATAACCAAGTATTTACTGCAGAAACCGTTACTAATTTGAATCGTCCTTGCTTACATGGTGTGCTGGTAATCTATGTGCAAGTCATCAGATTCTCCAGAAAGCAGTACAATTTTTTTTTACTAGTGTCCTCTCTTTCCTTTCGGTATCATTACAGATGCACATTGTGCTTTTAATCTGTAGACATAAAATTGATTGGATACATGTGCTAAAATTCCATCTGTCTATTTGTCTGCACATATGAAACCAACAAAACGATAATAATTTTGTTAAATTCATTTAATAGGAATTCACAAATTACCATGACAACAAGATATCAAAACAGCCTGTATCATCTTCCATTCTCACACATACTATGGTAAAAAATATCTTTTCTTCCCCAAATCGTGGCAAATTTCTGCTTTAAAAACATGTACGGTATTAAAAGTCACACATGAATCCATGTATGAAAATTTAGTTCCATATTTGGAAAGAAAAACAAGTCGAGTACCTACAAGCAATAAAAAATTATAATCACTAAATTCTAATTTGATTTCCTTCAATCCTTAAAAATGGTCAACAACATTCAAAACAGAGATCTAAACACTGATCATTTGGACACTATTGCAGTTCGAGAACTGTTACATATTTTAAAAAATACATTTTATCATTTTTTCTTCTTTTTTTACCCCTCAAGATTTCAATTGAATTAAATCCCATTCTAATAACAATTTCATTAAACTTCCCAGTGAAATCCAAAAGTTTTTAACCTTGTATTTACGAGTATTAGAGAGTCAAAGTTCCCCTATATATAGATATGAGGACTAGCAAAAAGCTTTCCTCAATGTTCTTTAAAACAATATTTGTCTAGTTATTCTTAAGAATGAAGCAGTTGTCTTACAACATCACCATGTGGTTTGTTCCTGTTTTCTATAAAAACATTAACAAAATCAATATTCAAACCCAATCTAAACAATGGACGATGATAATTGATTAATTTCCCCCCTAATAAAGTAGCACTTCATTTAATTGGTCAAATGAAGTATTTTCACTCCATAACCAATGTCAATTTAAAAAGATTTTTTTAAATTTCTATGATGATAAAAAATGAGCACATGATGTGGATGTTATTATGCCTCCCCCATCTCATTCTTTAATGGAGTCCTGTTCACCCCATTGGGAATAAGATCCCCTCCCCCCAACCCTTTCTCACTTAGGTGATCCATTTCTGGAGTGCTGTCTGACTGGGGAGCATGTTTGTTTGATCCGTTTAAATCGTCTTTGGTTTGTGGGTAAGGACTGGACCAGCCGTCTTGTGAGCTCTCGTAGTCTGAACACTTGACTCCTCCCTCTGCTGGCTGAAGTCTGAGAGATATGTGATTAACCTCCGGCACATCCCGAGAATCCTGGTCCGTGTCCATCATCTCCTCTTGACTCGACCATCTATGTAGAGTTCGTTCTGAAGCCTCCTCAAACTCCGTTGTCCGTTCACACTTAATTTCCTGCGTGACAGGGTTTGTATCCATTTCTTGTTTGATGTTCTTGATGTCTAGAGAGGGACTGGTTGAAATAACACTATTAGAGGTCTGAGATAGAACACCTGCCTGTACAGAGGATTTCAGAGTGGAGTTTTCTTCCTCTAACTTAGTAATTTGTTCTTTACTCTCTTTAAGTTGCTGCTGTAATGTATAGATCATGCTTTGCATGCCTTCTACATCTTCTTCTAAATCTCCAAGAAACTCATCTAACTCTGCAAAAAGATGAATCAAAACTGTTATTTCCTTTCTGTATTAATACATATCTGCATTCTTGAAAGTGACAACACCAATTTTGCTTGTCAATAGCCTTAACTCCCTTATATACTGTATGCATATTCTATCATTCTTTTATTATCATTAGCACAAAACAACTATAGTTTAGAGGTGCATAAAAATAACTCAGGCATTCAATAAGGAGCGACAGGAGGCAATTTTTCTACATTTTAATAATCTGAATTCACCACTTCAAATTTCATGATATGCAAAAAATAAATTATTGGAAATTACCAATAAAAACAGCCTCTCCAATTCATCACTTTAAAATTATTGAAAGCCCTGAATCCTTGTTTGGATTCCTCTTAATTTTCATTGCTGCCCGAAATAACACAAAACTAAATCTGAACCCAATTTATACATCCATAATGCTACCAGAAATATTGATTCCTGCTTGAATTCTGGCAGTTTTCACCTCAGTCCTCTAAGTCCAAGGGACATAACTCTGCAAAATAATTTTTAACCTGACCTATATATTAACTTGTCTTGTGAATTCTGAAGACCTCTCTATATCCTTAACTTCAATTCAAAATGCCCAAGTATGATTGAGATTGTTCAAAAATTTCTTTAATCCAAGGGGCATAACTCTGTCAAGAATCATTCTACCACTCGACCTGGATATTCTAATTTATGTATCTATTTATCTGAATATATGAATCTGTAGCAGAGATAATGAACAAAAACTGAATTATGAATGCAAGGGTAGGGAAGTGCAACACCACATGTATTTACCCCAGCGAATTCAAGACTGGGGCATTAAAATAATACATGGGATTTAGGAAAGATAATATACTATGAATTATAATTTGATGGGTTCATGATTTAATTACAAGAACAACCCATTTTTAAGAAAAATTGTGACAAAATCGCTTTTTCCCTCTTGCCCTGTATACTGAGAAAATACTTTAAATTCCAGGACCTATTATTCAAATTTCCCTCAAATCAATCGTCTCTAAAGCAACATTGTGCTGCCTGAATCATCTTCATCTGTATCATGGTGAAATTTGTTAGTTTGAATTGTCTCCTTCAACAACTTATCATGTGTAGTGTTAAATCTAAAGCAAACTAGCATGGCGCCACGCCATGCCCTTTTTAATTGCACCATGCCCTTTTTTCTCTTTAATTTTTTTGAAAATATTTGTTAATATAAACAATTGTTCTTTATTTCACAAGGTTGATTGAAAAGTTTAAAATCAAGACAGCAGGTATTAACTTTCAAAGAGGCTAAATGATTATTCTATTACTATCATAATATGATACAATTAAAGTGCCCCGAAATTGTCTTGCCGCGACGAAAAGTGCCCTTTTGAACATATGATATGTGTGCCCTCTCTAGATCCTAGATTTAACACTACATGTGACTCCAAATGAAGGACAAAATAAGTGAGATGTCCCAAAGGCTTACCCAAATGGCAAGCTAGCTAGAAGATTTTTAAAACTAGGCACCACAGTCTGTATATTGGAAGAGAAAGAAGCACTACCTAGCTGCCAGACACTTTGCCCGATACATAGAGAACAATCCTTTTATAAACACTGATATGAACAAGACAATGCCAAATTGGAGTTTCCAGATCCTGATAATATTTTTATGATTATCATTGACCTACAATTACCTGATTGATTGCCTTTCATTTCCTGCACAAGCTGTTTCTGAACTGCAATCTCTCCTTCTAATTTAGCAGTCCTTCCCGAGGTAATAACTTTCCCTAGTTCCTCATTTTCCTGTAGAAGCATCCGACATTTTGCCATCAACCTCTTTCCTGTTTGGCTGTAAAAGAAAAGCAGGACATGCTCTAAAAATATTTGTGAATCAAAGATTGGAGGATTTTCTGCCATGACTTGTAACCAACCATCACCATTAATTATAAGTGTTCCAAGGGTTTCCCTTAACATGCAAAATAATCTCAAAACACGTCCCTTCTCTGTTCCCTGAAATTAAATCATGCATCAAAGTTGAAATGTCGACTGCAGCAATTGCAAGTCACGTGATTAATAAATCTTATCATCAATTTTGTCTTTAAACCATCTTGATCACATGTACGAATCCTGGTTATGACTTTTTCTGAATACAGTAATTATCTAGGAACATTATGTGCTAGAGTGCATTCTGGAGCAGGTGAAAGCTTTGCCAATATAAAAGGATCATTGGTTTGTGAGTAGGTGTCCTAGGCTTCATAAACATAATAAAGCAAAACAAACTTAATTTCAGTAAAGCAAAATCAAAAGATGACAAAGGATAAATCTCCACGCAGTAAAGAAAATTTGATATGGCATGTTATCATTGTGTGTGAAGTCTTTATGCTTTATTTAATTCCTTTCCCCACGGCAATACCTGCCCCTTTCATGTTTCAATTAGCTACAAAATCAGTAAAATATGATCATGCCATTATCTTTTTCTCAATAAATTTCTCTTGCCCATAAGAGATTCTGGAAGACTGGCTTCTGCACTGTTTTGGGATACGTATCTGCCATAATCTATCAATCCTTGATATAAGTGTTGGCATGATTTTGGATTTCAAAGTAGCATTACAAAATATAACAACATTCACTAATACTCTGTTCTGAACCATCTCTTCAGGAATTTTTCCAAACACAATTATATTATTTAGATTATTACAAGAAGATTGCAGAAATTATGTAATACTTCTAAATTGACACCCCCCCCCAAAAAAAAATCAAAAAAGAAAGAAAGAGAGAATTACAAATAAAGTAAAAGGATAATTCAAATTGAACATATATGGTGGGCATCCACATAGGAGAATTATAAATAAAGTATAATGGTAAGTAATTTAAATTTCAAATTCAAATAGGACATGGATGGGGTCTTTTCCAGCTGGGTTTCATTTCCACCTGCTCCAACACTGTCTGCTGCTAAATCCGTATTGCAACCATTTTTCCAACACCAACAACTCATCGCACCAACATTGACTAAATCATGTTTTGTCTTTATTAGTCAAAATATTGGTCAGTGAATCTTTCAATGAATCACTGATGTACCAAAAATATTCACTTCCCTTTTTTATTCTTAGTTTTCTTTTTTCTGCATAAACAGCAAATAAATACCTAAATGTCTGTCATACTATGAGATTCCATCAAATGCTTATGTTTTCACTCATTAAAATGCATGTATAATCAATCATGATTAAACTTACAACATCATCTGATCTAATTCTGTAACCCTCAACGTCAATTCATAACAGCACATTAATTAAAACTAGTATAATTAATTTTCTAACCAGTGACACAAAAATACAGCGACTGGACTTAATATTGGCGAGTGACATAAATCCTCCTGAAAATGAATTGCAACTATGGATACCGATTATCAAATTGCAATGCATATATTCTTTTTTAATAACATCAATCAAAACAACAGGAATAGCAGCATGTAGTTCAAATCTTATTAATTCTACATATGTAAAAGAAAATATATTAAAAATATCACAGAAAAATAAAACATGTCCAGATAAAAATGAGTAAAAGCAAACAGCTTGTAAATCTGCAAAAAAAAAAAAAAAAAAAAAAACCAAACTAACATTACATCTGAACTCTATTACTACAAATCATATTCAGCAAATTAACATCACACAAAACTTCTCTGATTTTGTTTTCAGAAAACTATTTGCTGGAAGTGCTGGCCTTAAAAAAAATTAATCCCAGTTCAAATGTTCACCACCGATGAAGACAACTTCACATGGTAATCGTAAACTACTCTAAGTAACCAAACCTAAAAATAATTTATATATTATCATAGCAATAAACTCTGAAAATCCTTTTTCTAGACTGCCTTTCTTTCCTCCGAAGACAAATTCTAAACAGTCCACCAAAACATAAAGAATAAGATTCTGAGATGCAAGAGCATAGTACAAGTTTGACAAAGCATCAACATTTAATATAGAATTACTATCAAAATACATGGACATATAAAATTACCAGAAATTGCTCTTAAACAATGTAAAACCTCACTTGTAAAATATTGTGGTTTATTTTACTAACGAATTTAAGTAATTCTGTATTCAATTTTAAATCAATTTCATGTTTATTTTTTCATAGAGATCAAATTTTAATTTTTCATCCAAACATACACTAACCAGGACCCAGTGGCAAAAAAGTTAGGAAAGTTTAATTGACAGTTAACATCACTTCTGTAAATATTGCAAGCAAACTGTCAGATAAATTTAACTAACCTCTGCACAACTGGGTCCTTCTATAACTCAGCATACAGTAAACTATGCCCAATCAAGTTCTAGAGTGGTCCATGAACTTTGGACATACACAATTGTTGTCTAATCTACCGAGTCTGAGGTATTTTTAATGAAGGTGTGAGCAACTCTCTCACTCTGACGAAATATGACAGTTCCAAGACTGCTAAACATTGATTAATCTCCCGTCCCCGCCAAACATACTAACATTCACACCGAAAGATTAATCTCCTGCCTAGCCCCCATCTGAACAAAAGATAAATCTTCTACAAAGAGCTGATAATAATGCAAGACATTTTGTATCAACATTCTAAGAGTGTTCAAAATGAATAATGCTCTCTATAACACAGTCCTGCACCTCGGGAATTTTGTATGACCTACTGAATTTTTGCTGAAACACCTACTAACACCCCCCCCCCCCCCCCCAATATAAGCAGATAAATGTTTTGCGTGGCAATTCGCTATTATGACTAAGCTGGTTCAGTAGAGTACTGCTGATGGAAATAAAAAGATATTAGCTTAATCACAACCTCAGAAAAAACACCTCAAATGTGTTACGACCATTGGAGATCAGCAACACAGAAATTTCCACGGAGTGTGAAGTCACCGATTGGTAATAATTAACATACTTACAAAGTTCTACTGTAAATGGAAATCTGATTATTTCTGATTTAAAATAATTGTGCAAAAGACAATATATCATATTCTATAGTTGTATTTTAATATCATCAAAAAATCTGGAGGATGTTTTTTTTCCCACTTGAAGAAAATGCACGAGTTGTGACACAATCAGACAAGTACCCCATATCAACGTCAAGTGTCACCGACCACTGCTTCCAAAGAGTTCAAAAACACTACAAAGCAGAGGTCTATGGACCACAATGCTCAACTGATCTAGGGATAGAGAACCACAAGTTTAAAACAGTAAGAGCAGGTCAGTCAGCACGATAATGGAAGGAAAGCATTTGAAGTATTAATGCATGAGGAAAATTCCATACCAATGAAGTCTTCTACTTTTTTGTGGTCCTTGAGAGGAAGATTTATGTCCATCTCTCTCTCTCTCTCTATATATATATATAATAATGATATATATATATATAAACTAAATCATTCCTTTGAAAACATTCAATCCCTACGGCAGTCATGTTCCAAGACCCATGTGAAATGGTTCGAACTAACTTGTATCAATGAAGTTTGTTCAATTGTACTACTCTAGTTCTCGAGATTTTTAAAATTGTTTCCAACAGTCCAATGATAAAACCCTTTAAACCCCTATTGCAGCCTTAAGGCATATGATGTGAACAAACAAACTTGAGTTTGCACTACATACCGCTTACAGAATGTATTCTATAAATAGTAACCTTGTTCTTGTGGTTGTTGAGAAGATAATTTCTACAATTTTTCTTCTAAATTTCTATATGAACATTGAACACCTGATGTGGCCTTGCCCTAGCTGCATCTACACTACGCAAGTTTGACCTTTTGTACACCTGTGGTTATTCAGAAGATTTTTCCTATACATACCATGAGTAAAATTCAAACACCTATTGCAGCCTCCTCCTGGCTTCAGAACCATAAAGCTGAGACAAGCTCACTTTTGATCTCAGTCCCATTATTTCTTCCCTGTATAGACTTCGATAAAGAAAACGAACCCATCTAAGTTATATGTCTCCAAGCCAGGTGTCACGATTCGAACCAACTTGTATCTAAATTTTGATTTTTCTGGTTCTGTCTCCTTTTAGAAAGTTCTTCACTTGAACAAACTTGAATCCCCTTAGCTAGAGATGCTTAAAACCAAGCTGGGCCCTTTGGTTCAGGAAAACACTTTGAAGATGTGTAATGTTTCCAATATAATCACACAGATGAACAAAATTTGATCAGAAAATCTCACCTTCAGCTCTGGTGAGCATAAATCAGTTGTACAAGTATGACATACATGTAGCTTGAACATTTTCAATGAGTATTAGGAATTGACACCATATTCTTTACAAGGCTTATAAAAATTCTGCTCCATCAGTCTAACAGTTTTCAGTATCTCTGTGAAAAATACATCAAATTGTATTGATGTTTTAATGCAATATCAAATGAATGCTTTAGATACATATCAAATATCACTCTTTAATTTCTTAAAACTCAAAACTTTGAAAACTTAAGATTTATTTTTTAAGTATTTGTGTTTGTTTCATCTTGACACTTTGAAAAAACTTCTGTGCATTTTATGTAATTTATATTTAAGTCTGCCTAAATACAGAAAAGGTGAATGGACAATACATGTAGCTGACACATGGGATTTTGCTGTGTTTCGAGTATATATGCATACCTGCATGTCAAATAAAACTTTCTTAAGACTTAAAAAAAGAAGCCTGAAACCTCTGTGCGTTCTCGAAGTCAGCAAATGTAAATCAAGCTCAAGTGGTGAATTGAAGTTGATGCAAAATAGATTACAGAAAAACAAAGCAAAGTGAAATTTGATTATAAGCAAAACGTATTTTCGTAGAAATTCTTGACTATCGCTTTCTGATTCATCTTTCCAATATGCTGCAATACGAGCACTAAACTGTCCTGAAAACATCAGACTTCAAACAATCGTTTATTCATTAACACAAATAAATAATTACCTGATATACATTGACTCAACTTCTCTGTGTACTAAGACAAAAGTTCACACAATGTCTATCTTCAGTCGGCAGTCGGTACTTACACTCGCCCGGTACATAGTCACTGTTTGTCTTAAGTAATAGTGTTAAACAAGAATGTTAGACAACCTGAAATAAAGTAATGTACAACAACGGTGACAGTTTGGATAGTCATGGCAGAAAAAAAAAAGCTCACACACAATTCATTAATCAACCAGATCTGTGTCCGAGTTCATATGGACAAACTCCAAACGATCCGACTTGATCAACACTTTTTATGGATCCCACCACTCAGTGGAGGTCTAGAGTTAAAGTGTTACAAGTCTAATCACATTGTCTCATCACAATGCAGAAAGTGTGGGGCAGTAAGAAATAAAGCAGGGTAACCTAAGATGTTTCCAAATGATCCCAACTTTCTTTTCTGACCAGCCTTAGGAAGCCAGGAATTTTAAATAACCGTTTCATGTTCTTACTCCCTTCTCCTTGGCCCCAAATAAATCAGCAAAGAATTTGAAAAACAACATCGCCTGAATGTCAATGTTCTTACTGACATCCAGCCCAGTATTTCAGATTTTGGTGAATGTCAAAACGGTCGACATCCAGGAGGGAGGAGATATTTTTGCCGGGATGGAAAAATATTGAGTCGCGTAAAGTGTTCAAGCCTTATGTGACTGCGGGATTGCATTGGACAATTGTTACCCATGAACGAAATAAGCACCTGTCCGGGGTGAACTTCCATGCACTGAGTTCATTTTGTGTTTGTTTCAGTTTCTCTTGACATTCTTCCATTTCCTTTGTCATTCTTTGAAATACTAAGTTGACTGCAGGATCCAATAGCATTGATTGAAGCTGTGCTTTGTTCTGTGTTTGTGACTGTTTAAATTCTTGAATTTGATTCTGAAAGAGAATTTCTCATTTTACTATCATTTGTAAGAAATTGATTTCACCTTCCTAGAAGATACACTGTTAAATTATTATACTCTGTGATTCTAAGCCAACGTCTATTAGCATGAAATGTAAAGTTTGATCTCATAAAATATATAATCTGTAATTTCGAACATATTAAATCTCCCATTAATCAAGAACTATATATATAATGATAATACCATTTACAATGTATTTCAGTTCAGGAAACCACAATCTTATTTACGATTTTCACTTACTATGTAGTCCTGTAGTTCTTGTTCTTTGGTTGTCAAACGATGAACAAGTGTATTTTCTCTCCGTGCAGCATCTCTTTGATGCTGTTTTAACTTCGCCTCTACTTCTTTTAAGTCTTTATCATCTACAACAGTGTAGGATATCCTTGTAAGATTACAATAAATTTCACTATACAACCTATCAAGCTAGAAATCACACCATCCTTTAAAATTGTTGATTTGCTGGACCAAGACTGACTGATCCCCCCTTTGTCCATTAAATCTATTTTCATGACCTAAATATCATGCTTTTTAAAAAACAAAAAACAAACATGCTATCGAAAGTTGCATTGGTATTAGTCGTTTTGTCAGTGTATAAAATTTTAATGCAAACATACTTGTTTTTCATAGATATTAATGTTCAATATTGAGTTGGACGAGAAAAAAAATGATGAGTCGCGTTATGGTAAATCAACAATTGATCAAAGATGGCCTCTGCCTCAGACCGAAATATTGCGCATTCCACTCATTTGTATTTCAATGTGCAAAACTAATGATAGACCAATACATGTATTCACACTTTGCACAAGTTACATCCCTTGTCCGCCATCTTTCGGGTAAAAATACATATCAAAAACTCTAGGTTAGAATTGTGACTTTTTCATCTGTAGTTTTGACATTTGATATTCTTTCAACTATTGCAGTCAATTACAATAATACCCTATGGTTGAACAACCCATAATCCGGTAACTTGTATGGAAACTTAATTAGCTTTAATTCCCAGAAGTAACCTCTTACATTTGGTAGGGTAAAGAAAGAAGTCTCGATTTTTCACTGATTGACCTTAGGTTGACATGGCAACACGGCAAAGTGTTGATACATGTATGGACAAAACAATAGAAAATTTGTATGGTCTGTAGCAAGTCGAATATTTGATGACCGATGGGTCTATAAAGTGAATGCAGCTTTCAAGTCACATTTACATAATACTTCTGTGAAGAACCATGATTAAATGGATGCTTACAAATGTCCATGTGATGTCCTAGAGTGTGCAGGTCATTTTCTTTAATTTTTATAAATCAAAATACATGGCAGATAATAATGGAAGATGCCCGAGAAAGAAACTTGAGGAAGAAACAGAGAGCGACAGGCTGATATTGTATAAAGTGTGAAGGAAAATGATACTATGTTGATGAAAGAAATGGAACTAGATATGGAATATGAAGAAAGTATACCATAAAACATTAAGAACATAAATGTTATGTTGTTGTTGGTCTAAAATAAATCAGTCTGGTCTATCCATTTTGAAAGATAAATTTCGCACACTGGTATTTTCTGCAGTACCTGATTTTAGGTTTCTCTGTTTGTCTTCCAATAGTCGAATAGTTTTTTCTTGTTCCTTAATTCTGAAATTAAAAATATCATCACAATACTGTAAGACAACATTCACAACACCAAAAACAAACAATCAGCATGAAATTTATCTCCCCTTACCTATTTATTAATTCTTCTTTAGAAAATTCACTCCAATCAGCATCTGACCTCGCCTGTTTGACAAAAGGAACAAAAATAATTTGAAATAGTTCATGCCATTTTAAATGTTCAAAAATAATTACGTAAATGACAATAGGCCTATATAAAATCTATCTATTTTCAGTTTTATTGAATTCTTACCCGTTTGGGTGAAGATGGCGACTCCATCTTAGAGCATATACTGCAATGTAAATAAAAAACAACATTAACAAAACTCGTTTTCTTGTATATAAAATCCTTTCTATTATCAATTATGACTATGCTAAGGTAACTTCGTTACATCTGATTAAATATGTGACCCAGGAAGTAAAATCGTGTACATTTCCAGAAAATCAAAGGATTTAGTTTCATTTTCGTTTCACTGAGGACGTTTCATTGAATAATGATGTACCAGTGGCGATCAACGCAGCACTGCATTGACAACGCCATTTTCGCAAGGAAATGAGATCGAAGCTCTCCATGTCTCCTTTCCAAACTCTTGTCGTCTGTCTTTGCAACGAGGCGCGAACCTCCAACAATACAGCGTAAAATGGCGTCCCAGCCACGCCTTGTGTTTTTCCAAAAGAATGCTAAATTTTAGCTCACCTTACACTATCTCACAATTATTTAGCATATATAACACTTTATCTTCATCAATAACACCATCAACAAGCCCGTCTACCTTATTTTCCTTAAAATATCTCCAATTCAAATCTTGCAATGTTCAATCACTTGGACGCAGGAGGCAGCCATATGTAATTACTAAAGCATTCTGGGAAATTGATTATTAGAAAAAAATCGAATACTTGTTGTTTGATTTTTAGTTTTGTAGCAAGTTCTGATTATCCTTTTTTCGCAGTTTGTATGAAGACGTGATGCAATTCGAAATTCAATTTCAATCGTTGCATAACACTAAAATTTATTTAATTTTTCTTCGAGAGTGTAATGTCAAGGTCAAACTTTCATAAAAAACGACACAGATTACAACAGACTCTAAGAAGCATGCTGTCATCAAAGTTTTCAGCGGTTAAATGGTAATGTCATGAGTAAAGGTTCTGTGTTTTATTACAGTGGCATATGTAGAGAATGCTCTACTAGTTTAATCTTTTTTTTACTTAAAGTTAAAAGAAAAAGAAGAAGAAAAATAAAATGGCCTTGGCAAATACTGAAATAGACCGCATATAATCTATGTTCTGCGTTCTACACGCCATGGCTGTTATATCTACAGTGCTAGACTCGTATTGTCCAAATACTTGAAGAATTTCAAGAAATCGTTCTTGTGTATCAGTGTGAAACTTTATTCAATATGACTTTCAGATTAAAACACTTGACAGATCCAGCACAATCTCTTGATTTAGCTATATACATGTAGCACTGTATAATGCTAATTGAAATAATTTGATTAACCTAGTTTACATTGAATCAGATTGAATTTCTTAAGTACAGCGGTGTAGCCAAAAAGTCGCATGATAATTTTTGAATGTGTTTATACTTTTAACAAACCACAATATTATTCTAATTAGGCTAGAGTTTAACAAAATGTTCTATACATGAAAAGATCATATTGTTGACTGTCCAGTACCCTGTGTGCGTGGAAGCATAGAATAGTATGATGACTTTACAATGTCACATGTGGAATCTGATTATTATTCCCTTGATTCTCTCGTTAGACACTCTACGAATTGATCTTGGCTGACCTGACAGAATAGAATGTAACTGTTTTAAATATCTGTATTACATAAATTTTAAGATATACGTAATCAAAATTTGACTTAAGTCTACTCTCAGTTTATTGTCTTGAGGCCAGGATATGAACCCAGAATCCCTGATTCTCTATCTCTAGTCCGGTGTTCTTATCTGGTCCACTAAATGGTCAGACTTCTGCAACACATTTTGGCCTGTAAGACAACCAGACGCTCCTCTGGCTGGCATTTATCTGTTAATTCTAAACACTAAAGCAGTTGACGTTGATATCATGATTGTAAATGTGGGTTCCTCTTTTCCATTAGTGCTCTTTCGAAGTCAGTCGGTGCCATGGGCAGCATGGCGGTGAGAACAAAGTACACTCTGCCTGACCTGCCATACGACTACAATGCTCTGGAGCCCTACATCTCAGCTGACATTATGAAACTTCATCATATGAAACATCACCAAACATATGTCAACAATCTAAATGTTGCAGAGGATAAACTTGAGGAGGCAATCCAGAAAGGTAACAAGATATTGAAGAGCTATAGAGGTGTTTATAAATTACATATAAGGGCTTGATAAATAACAAAACCGAATGGGTTTTTTTTTGGTTTGTGTTTTGTTGTTGTTGTTTTGTTGTTGTTGTTGCATTTTTGCACTCTTATCAACACTCTGACTTGGACAATCATGCATTACTTAATACCGACCTATTGAAATTTTTAATGGAAATATCAAAGACTTTGTGTTAAATTTTATTTCATGATAAAAGGTCATTTAAAAGTTTTTGAGGTAGAAAATGGATTATTATCATCAGATTAATGCACAAATGCATATATAGTATGTGTGCTCTTGTATCAAAATTGACTATTTCATTGACATAAGAAATCAGAAAGTGATAAAAATTCTGTGTACTCACAGAGGATGTAAATGCCATCATCCAGCTGCAATCAGCCATTAAATTTAATGGAGGAGGTCATCTGAATCACAGCATTTTCTGGGAAACACTCAGTCCAAAGGGAGGAGGAGAACCGGATGGAGCCCTTAAAGACATGATCCTGCAGGAGTTCGGCACATTTGATGCCCTGAAAAAAGCAATGACAGAAGCATCAGTGGGTGTCCAAGGGTCAGGCTGGGGCTGGCTTGGGTTTGACAAGGCAGCTCACTCTCTCAGAATAGTCACATGTGCCAATCAAGACCCCCTGCAAGCAACTACAGGTGAGATTCACTCATTGTGTACAACTACAGGTGAGATTCACTCATTGTGTACAACTACAGGTGAGATTCACTCATTATGTACAACTACAGGTGAGATTCACTCATTGTGTACAACTACAGGTGAGATTCACTCATTGTGTACAACTACAGGTGAGATTCACTCATTGTGTGACAGTGTACAACTACAGGTGAGATTCACTCATTATGTACAACTACAGGTGAGATTCACTCATTATGTACAACTACAGGTGAGATTCACTCATTGTGTGACAGTGTACAACTACAGGTGAGATTCACTCATTGTGTACAACTACAGGTGAGATTCACTCATTATGTACAACTACAGGTGAGATTCACTCATTGTGTGACAGTGTACAACTACAGGTGAGATTCACTCATTATGTACAACTACAGGTGAGATTCACTCATTGTGTACAACTACAGGTGAGATTCACTCATTGTGTACAACTACAGGTGAGATTCACTCATTGTGTACAACTACAGGTGAGATTCACTCATTGTGTACAACTACAGGTGAGATTCACTCATTGTGTACAACTACAGGTGAGATTCACTCATTGTGTACAACTACAGGTGAGATTCACTCATTGTGTACAACTACAGGTGAGATTCACTCATTGTGTACAACTACAGGTGAGATTCACTCATTGTGTACAACTACAGGTGAGATTCACTCATTGTGTGACAGTGTACAACTACAGGTGAGATTCACTCATTATGTACAACTACAGGTGAGATTCACTCATTGTGTGACAGTGTACAACTACAGGTGAGATTCACTCATTGTGTGACAGTGTACAACTACAGGTGAGATTCACTCATTATGTACAACTACAGGTGAGATTCACTCATTATGTACAACTACAGGTGAGATTCACTCATTGTGTGACAGTGTA
The DNA here is from genome assembly GCF_947568905.1 of Ostrea edulis. Taxonomy (NCBI): domain Eukaryota; kingdom Metazoa; phylum Mollusca; class Bivalvia; order Ostreida; family Ostreidae; genus Ostrea; species Ostrea edulis. The sequence continues at coordinate 16,041,135 of NC_079166.1, forward strand.
CAACTACAGGTGAGATTCACTCATTATGTACAACTACAGGTGAGATTCACTCATTGTGTGACAGTGTACAACTACAGGTGAGATTCACTCATTATGTACAACTACAGGTGAGATTCACTCATTATGTACAACTACAGGTGAGATTCACTCATTGTGTACAACTACAGGTGAGATTCACTCATTGTGTACAACTACAGGTGAGATTCACTCATTGTGTACAACTACAGGTGAGATTCACTCATTGTGTGACAGTGTACAACTACAGGTGAGATTCACTCATTATGTACAACTACAGGTGAGATTCACTCATTATGTACAACTACAGGTGAGATTCACTCATTATGTACAACTACAGGTGAGATTCACTCATTATGTACAACTACAGGTGAGATTCACTCATTATGTACAACTACAGGTGAGATTCACTCATTGTGTACAACTACAGGTGAGATTCACTCATTGTGTACAACTACAGGTGAGATTCACTCATTATGTACAACTACAGGTGAGATTCACTCATTGTGTGACAGTGTACAACTACAGGTGAGATTCACTCATTGTGTACAACTACAGGTGAGATTCACTCATTGTGTACAACTACAGGTGAGATTCACTCATTATGTACAACTACAGGTGAGATTCACTCATTATGTACAACTACAGGTGAGATTCACTCATTATGTACAACTACAGGTGAGATTCACTCATTGTGTACAACTACAGGTGAGATTCACTCATTATGTACAACTACAGGTGAGATTCACTCATTATGTACAACTACAGGTGAGATTCACTCATTGTGTACAACTACAGGTGAGATTCACTCATTGTGTACAACTACAGGTGAGATTCACTCATTGTGTACAACTACAGGTGAGATTCACTCATTGTGTACAACTACAGGTGAGATTCACTCATTGTGTGACAGTGTACAACTACAGGTGAGATTCACTCATTGTGTACAACTACAGGTGAGATTCACTCATTATGTACAACTACAGGTGAGATTCACTCATTGTGTACAACTACAGGTGAGATTCACTCATTGTGTACAACTACAGGTGAGTACAACTACAGGTGAGATTCACTCATTATGTACAACTACAGGTGAGATTCACTCATTATGTACAACTACAGGTGAGATTCACTCATTATGTACAACTACAGGTGAGATTCACTCATTGTGTACAACTACAGGTGAGATTCACTCATTGTGTACAACTACAGGTGAGATTCACTCATTATGTACAACTACAGGTGAGATTCACTCATTATGTACAACTACAGGTGAGATTCACTCATTGTGTACAACTACAGGTGAGATTCACTCATTGTGTGACAGTGTACAACTACAGGTGAGATTCACTCATTATGTACAACTACAGGTGAGATTCACTCATTGTGTACAACTACAGGTGAGATTCACTCATTGTGTACAACTACAGGTGAGATTCACTCATTGTGTACAACTACAGGTGAGATTCACTCATTGTGTGACAGTGTACAACTACAGGTGAGATTCACTCATTGTGTACAACTACAGGTGAGATTCACTCATTGTGTACAACTACAGGTGAGATTCACTCATTGTGTACAGTGATCAAACTTACATAATCGAGTATATGGAAAATTTCTTAATAAGAAATCCATTTTTTTTTTTTAAAATACATGAGGTTATGAATTGCGACACTTCCAATCTGATTAAAATCAGCTCCTCGATACGCTCCTTTATTTTTTTTGATTCAAAAGAAATAAAGGAGCGGATCGAGGAGCTGATTTTAATCAGATTGGCGACACTTCATGCTGTCGGCTCTTCATGTAAACTATGCTGGTGTGAAGCGTTGCAGTTCATACCCCCATGTATTTTTAAAAAAATAAAATTTGTTACTTATATTTACACTCTACTATTATTTAATTTTGAATTCATAACAGTTAAAATAGACATGCTATATTCATCAAGTAGTTCTTTATTGATATGCTCATTGTTTACAACTGCAGCGCATTCAAGAGGAAATGGCCATCATTACAATTTGTAAAGATATCAAAGACAAACATTGGAAATGTAATTATTTAAGAAATAAACAACATTATTCAGTGAACATGGCGTTATGAATAGCTATTGCTCTGATGGCACATTCCATGATACGCATTAGTGCATCATGGAAAACAGGCCAGCAGAGCAATTGCTGTTTTACATAGAAATATATAGGGAAAATCTTTAAAAAATCTTCTTCTCAAGAACCACTGAGCCAGAAGAGCTGAGATTTACATGACAGCTTCCTGACATGGTGCAGATTCAAGTTTGTTGAACTCATAGCCCCCAGGGGTGGGTTGGGGCCACAATAGGGGATCAAAGTTTTACATAGAAATGTATAGGGAAAATCTTCTTCTCAAGAACCACTGAGCCAGAAGAGCTGAGATTTGCCTGAAAGCTTCCTTACATAGTGCAGATTCAAGTTTGTTGAAATCATGGCCCTCGGGGGTGGTTTGGGGCCACAATAGGATATCAAAGTTTTATATAGAAATATATAGGGAAAATCTTTAAAAATCTACTTTTCAAGAACCACTGAACCAGAAGAGCCAAGATTTACATGAAAATTTCCTAACATATTGCAGATTTAAAATTGTTCAAACCATGGCCCCCAGAGGTAGGTTTGGGCCACAATAGGGGATCAAAGTTTGACTCCACTTTTTTGACACTCTGTTTTCCCCCAAAATAGCTCTAAAACTTCATTGTTATTTCGGATTTCAAACATTTCGGTTGAGTATCACTGAAGAGACATTATTTGTCGAAATGCGCATCTGGTGCATCAAAATTGGTACCATATAAGTTTTACATAGAAATATACAGGGAAAATCTTTAAAAATCGTCTTCTCAAGAACCACTGAGCCAGAAGATCTAAGATTTACCTGAAAGATTCCTGACATTGTGCAGATTTAAATTTTTTCAAATCATGGTTCCCGGGGGTAGGTTGGGGCCACAGTAGGGGATAAACTTTTACATGGGAATGAATAGAGAAAATCTTTAAAAATCTTCTTCTCAAGAACCAATGGGCTAGAAGAGTTGACATTTACATGAAAGCTTCCTAACATATTGCAGATTCAAGTTTGTACAAATCATGGCCTCCAGGGGTAGGTTGGGCCACAATAGGGACTAAGGTATCACATGCAAATAGATATTGAAAGGCTTCAGATATGGGCCAAGGTGACTCAGGTGAGCGATGTGGCCCATGGGCCTCTTGTTAAAATATGTGTGTTTGGGTTTATCTGTGGTAACATAAAAATTACAGTATGGAGTTCAACTCAATACAAAAGATAAAGTTGATGACTGGCAATAGCCGATTAAATTTTGGGAGCCATCTGTGCATGAAAAGAGTGCTGCTAGTCAGTTACGCAAGTGGATGATATTGATAATGCATGTTAATCAATTGTTATCTGATCAGTCCATGGCTGAGTGACTGCATCAGTCAGTCCAAGCTTTAGGAGAACCTTGGTGAACTTTTGCCGTCTTTGAATGTTGATGTATATTTTAATCTTTAGAAGTAACTGTGTGTTGCATATTTGCAAAAATACACATGAATATGTGAATCTGTTTGTTTGACTTCAACCCCACATTATGTACATGGTCCATTTAATTATCATACAAAGCTTTGATGAAAGTAGACGTGATTATACAAAAGGTTTTTATTTTTTTCAAACAGGTCTCGTCCCCCTCTTTGGAATTGATGTTTGGGAACATGCTTACTATTTACAATACAAAAATGTCCGACCAGATTATGTAAATGCCATTTGGAATATTGTGAACTGGAAGAATGTCACGGAGCGATTTAAGGCGGCACTATAGAGCAAATCTCTGGGAACATGCAGGGAGTTTGCACTCTGTTGTATTATATTTACACTCTGGTGTGTTTGCTTACGTGAATGTTTAACATTACTAGACAGTATACATATATAGGAACAGCATAATGCAAATGAGAGACTAAGAGAATGTTTAAAGCTGAGTGATGGCGTAATGATACAAAAGTTTACGGGGTTCAAGTTTTGGTTACACATTTTTTGACAGCATCATGTTTTTGAATTTATGAATGTGTGATTATTTCAGTGGCATTAAAATGTTTTTGAAATGTATGATTTTTTTAATGATTTTTAGCTCTTGCACCAGAGGTGAGCTTTTCTGATCACTTTTTGTCTGGCATTCATTTTTCTGTAACTTTAAACATAGGTAAAGAGATTCAGGTTTGTTCAAATGCAGTGTGATTAAAATCAAACCTCTCACTTTGTTTGATATACATGGGTGCTGCGATTGTCTGTATATCGAGTGAAGTGAGGTTTGATTTTAATAAGACTGATTCAAATGAGTGTCACTCTCTTTTGTCGAGTATTAAAGTACAAATTTTGTGGTATTTCATAAATTTTTTCTCAAAAATCACTTGTCCAATTTCAATCAAACTTGGCACAAATAATTCTTGCATAAAAGGGATTCAAGTTTGTTTAAATAAAGGGTCATGCTCCCTCTTAAAGGGAGATAATCAAGAAAAGACAAAAATTCGCTGGAGTCATTTAGAGATCTTTCTTAAGAACCACTGGGCCATAAAAGTTGAATTTTACATGAAAGCTTCCTGACATAGTTTAAATTCAAGTGTGTTCAAATAATGCCCCCTTGGGATAGGGTGGGGCCACCACAATAGAGGATCAAATTTCTACATGGTAATATATATAGTAGAAAATCTCAAAAACAACAGGGTCATGACTACTCATATTAATATCCAACCATGTTGAGAGAGGTTGGCATGACCTGGGGTGAAATTGAAAAGGCTGCAAAAGACAGGAGTGGAAGAAACTAGTCCTAGCCCTATGTGCCCACGGGCGCAACAAGGACTAGGTAGGTAGGTAGATGTTCAAGTAGTAGATATTTAAATTTGTTTAAATCATGACCCCCGGGGGTAGGGTGGGGGCCACAATACATGATCAAAGTATTATATGGGAATATATAGGGTAACATCTTTAAAATTCTTCTCAAGAACAACGGACAATGATTAGTCCTATTAAGTACTTAGATTCCTTATGGCAAGAAATATCATTTGATGCCATGATGTTTGACTTTGTGACCTTTACCTTGGACCAAAATTCAAAATTACCCTTGCTCATAACTTTTGAATGATGAGCGATACATCTTTTATATTTCATGTATGCATTCCTTGTGACAAAACTTTTTGGTTGGTACCAGAGTTTTTAATCTTATGACCTTGGATTTTGATTGACTTTTAAGAAAAGTTCACTTGAGCAACAGATCTCCTGAACTGTTTAATGTAGGGATTTCATATTTTGTAAATGATTCCTTATGACACGACCTTGTATCAGGTGATGTTTGGGGTTAGAGTGTGGTCAATTAAAAAATCTTTTAAAAATTGCAACAGCTTAACAACTGGTTCAAGCTCTCTGGCGACTCAGGTGAGTCGTATTGAAGTTCTCGGTAGAAGAAAGGCTGAACACAAAGAGTGGATATCTGTTGATACCAAGAGGAAACTGGAGGTGAGGAAGGAAAAGAAAGCGGCACTGAACACAAGCCGGACAAGAGCAGCAAAGGCAAAAGCTCAAGAGGACTACACAGCCACAGATAAAGAAGTCAAGGAAAGCATCAGGAAAGATAAATGGGATCACATAGACAATCTGGCCAAACAAGCCGAAGAAGCAGTGGGACAGGGAAACTTGAGAGAACTGTATATGATCACAAAGAAGTTCTCAAACAAGTTCCAGCAGACAGACAAGCCAGTGAAGGACAAGAACGGGAACCCTCTCACAACAACAGAAGAACGAGTGAAGAGATGGCTAGAACACTTTGGAGACCTATTAAATAGACCAACACCAGATACACCTCCACACATACAACCAGCCAATACAGACCTCCCGATCGACTGCGACAAGCCAACAAAGGCAGAGATCAGGAAAGCAATTGCCACACACAATGGAAAAGTGGCAGGGCCTGATGAGATACCAGCGGAAGCCATTAAAGCTGATACAGAGACAGCTGTTAACATCTTGCACAACCTCTTCAAGAAGATCTGGGAGGAAGAAATCGTCCCGGAGGAATGGAAAGAAGGCATCCTCATTAAACTACCAAAGAAGGGAGATCTGAGGGACTGCAGTAACTACCGGGGAATTATGCTCCTGTCAGTGCCTGGCAAGGTCCTCAACAGGATCCTTCTCGAGAGGATGAAAGAGGCAGTGGACCCAAAGCTCCGTGACCAGCAGGCTGGTTTTAGATGCAACAGATCATGTGCTGACCAGATAGCCAGTCTGCGCATCATCATCGAACAATCACTGGAGTGGAAGTCGCCCCTCTATGTCAACTTCATCGACTATGAGAAAACGTTCGACAGAGTGGACCGTGAGACACTGTGGAAGATACTGAGACACTATGGAGTACCTGAGAAGTTCGTCTCCCTGATTCGCAACACCTACCAAGGCATGACATGCAGGGTTACCCATGCTGGCCAGATGTCCGAGAGTTTTGAGATCAAGACAGGAGTTCGACAAGGATGTTTGCTGTCACCATTCCTCTTCCTCTTGGTTATTGACTGGATCATGAGGACTACCACATCAGGCAGGAACAATGCTATACAGTGGACACTCCTGACGCAACTCGTCGATCTCGACTTTGCCAATGACCTGGCTCTCCATTCACACAACCACAGTCAGATGCAGGACAAAACAACTCACCTTGTAACAACATCAGTAGGAACGGGACTCAAGATCAATTTGAAGGAAACAGAATTGATGAAGATCAACACTACTGTCCAATTACCAGTCACAGTTGGTGGTGAGCCCATCAAAGAAGTTGAGTCTTTCATCCACCTGGGGAGTGTGACGGACAGACAGGGTGGTACAGACCGTGACATCAAGTCAAGAATCGGCATGGCACGAGCAGCGTTTACCATGCTAAAGAACATATGGGCCTCAAGGAACATCCGCATAACTACCAAACTGCGGATCCTCAACTCCAATGTTAAGTCCGTCTTGCTGTATGGAGCAGAGACATGGAGAATGACCAAAACAACCCTGCAGAAGATCCAGACATTTTACAACACCTGCCTCAGGCGCATCTTCAACATCCGATGGCCTGAAAAGATCACAAATGAAGAACTATGGAAGAGAGCAGGGCAGGAACCTATAAACATACAAATCAGACGTAGGAAGTGGGGCTGGATTGGACACACCCTAAGGAAGCCACCTTCCAGCACCACACGCCAGGCCCTGACCTAGAACCCGCAGGGCAAGAGAAAGAGGGGACGTTCAAGAAACACCTGGAGGCGGGACTCAGAAGTGGAGTAGCGCAGGACATGACCTGGCACGGCGCCGCAAAAGCAGCCCAGAATCGTGTTCGTTGGAGGACTGTCGTCGATGGCCTATCTTCCTCACGGAACGACAGGCCTAAGTAAGTAAGTAAGTAACAGCTTAACAACGGGGCCAAGCTCTCTGGCGACTCAGGTGAATCGTATTGCCCATGGTCCCCTTGTTTTAATCTACACATAATTATGTAAATGTTGATGTTAGCAGTTCTCTTTAAAAGTTCTTGCATGGATTTGGATTAATACCTGAGAAATGCCATGTTGAAATTGTGTCTGGACTAAATTTCGATTCCCTCTGAACTTGTAATTATTTCATATTGATGCTCTTGACCTATTACAAGTAATGTCCTACTCTTGAATGAAGGTCAAGACAGAAATATTGACACTGTTTGCTTCTTGGAATGATATCTTTTTGTTTCGATTTAAAGGTGTTACATTCTTGAATCAAAGGCATGTGACAAAGGTCAAAGTCACAAAAACTTTTGTCAGGCTACATAACTTTGACGTCTTGACAACCTGCCCTTTATTTAGGTGCAATCTTAAATCAAGGTCATGTTAAGATCACAGGAGGCATAATTATGAGCCTAACAGTCACCCGAACATTATACAACAAATAAGAACTAGATTATAGATGTGTTGCATGTTGATTTCAAAATCTATGATTTGATTGAATTAAATGTAAGCCTTCATCAGATTTTTGGGGGGTGGGGGTAATAAAAGCAATGAATATTACTTTTTATGTTATTCCTTGAACAAATACATGTTCCGAACACAGGCACTTATATCGCTCGGGGCCTAATTTCTACTCTTATATTTAGTAATTAGGCCCCAAGCGATATAAGTGCCTGTGGTTCAAATGAAGAGCCATGCCTCCCTTCAAAGGGGGAAATAATCACAAAAATAAGCTGGGGTCATTTAAAAATCTTCTTGAGAAACACTGGACCAGAAAAGTTCAAAATTACATGGATGCTTCCCAATATTGTGCAGATTCAAGTTTGTGAAAATCATGGTCCCTGGGGGTAGGGTGGGGCCACAATAGGGGATCAAAGTTTAGCATACAAATATATAGTAAAAATCTTTTAAAATCCTCTTCTCAAGAACCAATGGGCCAGGAAAGTTCAAATTTACACGGCAGCTTCTGGGCATAGTTCAGATTCAAGTTTTTAAAATCATAATCTTGGCTTCCGGGGCTAGAGTGGGGCCACACTAAGGGATCAGAGTTTTACTTGTGAATATATAGGGAAAATCTATTAAACATGAAAGCTTCCTAGTATAGTGCAGATTCAAGTTTGTTAAAATCACGGCCCCTGGGGTAAGGTGGGGCTGCAATAGAGGATCAAGGTTTTACATGCGAATGCCTATAGAAAATCTTTAAAAATGGTCTTCTCAAGAACCACCCAGTCAGGAAAGTTGAAATTTACAGGTCAGCTTCCTGACATAGTGCAGATTCAAGTTTGTTCAAATCATGGCCCTCAGAGGAAGGGTGGGGCCACAATAAGGGATCAACATTTTACATGCAAGAATATAGGTAATAAATTTTAAAAAATCTTCTCGAGGACCAGCCGGGCTAGAAAAGTTCAAATTTACATGAATGCTTCCCGACATAGAGTAGGTCCAAGTTTGGGCAATTCATGGTCTCTGGGGTAAGGTAGGGCCACAATAGGGGATCAAGGTGTTATATGCTGATATATATAGATATTGTACATGTATATATACGAAATTTTTTTGAAAATATCCCTCAAACTGTTTAAGCAATGGCTTTCATATTTATACATAAATTCTTTACGGAAATACCTTTCACATAATGCAATGTTGTGATCTTGATGTGGAAATTTTACCTACGTTTAATAAAATCTGACCAAAACAATATGCCCCAACTATTTAAGGCAGATCTTTCATATCTTGTATATATATTTCTTGTGGCAAAACCTTTCAATTCATGTCAAGATATTTGACATTGTGTACTAGAACTAGGAATTTGACCTACTTTTAAATAAACATAACCTATTAAATATATAATCCGAAACTATTTTAGGTAGATCTTTCATATTCTGTGTATAATATATATTAGGTTCTTTATAGCAAGACCATATGGTTTTGTGAAGTCTGACCTTGTACCCACCTTTTAAATATCTGACCTATTCAATATCTCCTGAACTATTCAACTTCAAGGTAGATCTTTCATATTTTGTATATAGATTTCTTATGACAAGACCTTTTTGCACCCCATGCAACAAAGTTGTGGAGGGTACAATGTTTTTGACCCGTCCGTCATTCCCTTTCTTGTCGATGCAACTCCTCTGAGACCGCTCAATAGAATTTCATGAAACTATGTAGTTACCAAGGACACAGTGTGTAGATGTGCATATTCCCAGGAAATTCTGATTCAATATTTTTTGTGGAAGTCGTGCCCCAATTGAGCTTTGAATTTTGAGTCTGTCTGTCCTGTTCTTTCAGAGCATTACCATACGTTATGCGAGGCATTGTTGGAGTGTGGCATTTGCAAGCTTGCTCACCTCTGCTTTCTTTTCATTTTTTTTCCTTCATACTATGACCTTGTGATTTGACCTACTTATAAGAAAACACAGCCTATCAAATATTTTCAGAATTTTTCTAGATGGGGCTTTCAATTTTGTATGTAATTTTTGTGATACAATCATATTTGATCTTCTGGCCTTGACCTACTTTCTTTAAAAACCTGACGTAATCAATATCTCCTGACTATTTAAAGTAAAGCTTTTATATTTTGTATTTATAGATTGTTTTTAGCAAGACCTTGGTATACTTTGGTGTGTGACCCTGTGACCTTGAAGTTTTACCTACTTTTAATAAAAATCTTACCAATTCAATATCTTGATATACTTTGGTGTTTGACATTAGAGTTTAATCATTTAAAGTGAAAAACAAAATGTGGGAGGAAATTATGAATCAATTATCCCCCCTTAGAAGGACTCCTTGATTTGCACAAATATTGAATCTTATATACGATCTTTACCCAAGGATGTTTTGAAACAAATTTGAATGAAATTAGCTGAGTGTTTTTCAGGAGGTGAAAATGTGAAATGTGCCACATTGATTGACAGGCAGACTGTTATACATGTGCAAACGCCGTGAACAAATCTATAATCATGTTTATTGAACACACATACCACACACTTAGCTGCAATAATGTAGCCCTCTCTGATTTTTTTTTTTTTTTTTTTTTTTTTTTTTTTTTTTAGGAGAGGGCTACAACTCCTTAGGATCTCCGTAATGGTGCAAATGCGGGAGTGATTCACTCCCGCAACATTTGCGCTCATTCTAAACATTTGCTGACTTTCTTTACGTAAATAAAATGATATTCTATGTTTCTTAGTCAATATATAAATTTACAACCTGCAACTTAAGGTTTGTGAGGCTCTATTCTACCGTTTTCAACAATTTCGATAAATTCCAATTTCTCGATTCACATTTGTGCGCCATGTTTGATGTACTGAAGTATAAACTTCCGATTGTCAAGTCATTTGCATATGCCATATAAGGTAGTATTTACATCAATGGAAAAGTATGGAGGCGAAAGCTATTTCGTCGGTATTGAAAAGGTTTGAATTTAATATCATGTTAAAAACCGAACAGCCGAGTGTAAATTCTTTCTGCAACAATATGATTTTCCTTTCTTTGTCGAAGTGGCTCGAGTAACTACATTTTCGCGCTGATTGTCAATGCTTAGGTTTTTCATTAGATCCACCTACGAGATCTCGCGATAACAAGCATGGCGGAGCAGACGAAGAATTTTGCATGCTGTACATTGTATTTAATGAAAAACACCTTTATTAGACATGCCCGAGCACAACGTTGGTACTCCTTTTGGTGTAAACAACATTTGGGACTAATACACAGAGTTTATTATCGGTTATTTATAAAATTATTTTGCACCATTACGGAGATCCTATGGAATTGTAGCCCTATCCCGAAAACGTCAGAATTAAAAAAAAATGTCTAAGTTTAATAAATGTATGCCCTGCACATACAGTGAATCCCTTGAGAGTTGTGTTCATATTTCTGCTTACAAGTTTTAAATGTATCGTACATTTTTTGTATCCTTTATGCAACATGTGCTGTCAATATTCAAAGGGATACATCATACAAGGATCTTGGTAGACATATCAACTTTTAAGTGTAAAAGCTATTTACCTTGAAAGGGTCAAAGTACAATATCTTTTTTTAAAAATCAATTTAAAAAGTTTAACACTTTATATAACCAACATCTATGCATTGTTACATGTATATTGTCAATACAGAAAATTTCATATCATGGATATGCAATGTATTTCATCTGAAATTGATTGGCATTCTGGGCAGAAACTTAGGCAAAAAAACATGAAGAATCATTTGCAGACTCTAATGAAATCATGAATACAAAAAAGATTCTGTATAAAAAAAATGAACTGTCTCGATAAATCATTTAGAAGAAACTTTTACACAAGTTTGCATATATGCTTCCACTTTACAGCAAGGATAACAAGTATGGCATGAAAAATTTATCATAGAATACATCAAGCTTTGGAAGAAGAGAATTCTGGCAACATTCTATATCAATATGTACTTTCTGGATGAACAAATCTTTGAAAGTGTATACAACAAAATAGCAAATTTGTTTTTTGGCAATAAGCATTTGGCCTTGTATTTGGAAAAAATATTTAGAGGTGGGTTTCAATTTCATTTCACCAGTTACAGAGTCCATTGTTAGATATGGGAAGTACTTTCCAGGCTGAATCTTCTCAAAGCGACCAGCAAAGGGACATTTGACTTCAATTAGTGCATCATTGCCAACGAGTCCATCCGGTGATGCCCCCAAGTAAGGTCGATCCATATCAACAAAGAAACCACATCTTTGAACACCTTGGCCGGTCTCTCTTTCAAAGGATCTGTAATGAGAGATAAAAATAAGAAAAGGCATATAATATATGTAAATAATAATTTACTGATTTGACCAATGCTTATATAGAGCGTTAAGATTTACAAACCAGGTCTCTGCTGTACACGTGATTGTCTGACTAGCTCACACTAAAACATACCTAATAGCACGTGTCTCGTAGGTACTTCCATGGACTAGAGCTTCACTGCGAAATACAGCAGCAGAAGGCTGGTATAGGGACTCGCAGAGTTTCTGCCTATTACGCCTGTCTGTAGCTAAACAGATATCTCCAAATCTTGAGGCTGTGATCCGCCATGATCTCTCCTTGAACCAATTATTTGAGCTGGCTTGTCCACGTGTCTGCTCCTCAATGGCAACTACTTTATCTGCTGTTACCTTTAAAAAATTGTATATAACAAAAACCATATATCTTGTACTGTGTTTTGTAGTATAAAATTGCATGGTATTAGTAATACATATGAACATGAGAAAAAATCCTTGCAATCAATTTACATTGCACATTATATCTTATTTTAACACATATACAACATTTGCACAAATGTCATAAAATTTAATTTTGTTGAAATGCAGTTTAAGCCAATTAACAAAAGACCTACCTCAACAGCTCGTTGAACCCAATACTCTGTGAAGGGTCTTTCCAAATAATCATGGTCCAATACTGCTGCCTAGTGAAACAAAAGGTGTTACAGTTTGTTTGTTATTAAACACTTTATTTTATATGTGCAGTTTTACCCATCACTACTTACTGCTTTAGATTAACAGACTTATAATTTTAAAATCAACATTTTATATGCATTACTAATATAGCTTGCTATAAGTTCACTAGCGAGATACTTTTGACTTGACACTGCTTATAATTAGCGATGTACAGGGACATTAAGTGAGATTCTTGCTTGTGTGAGTAATGCATTTTCATGCTTATGTTTACCTGAATATTTGCTTTCTCGATGAGATATCTGTATGTCAGATTGTCTGAGGTCTCTGCACAATGGTTTAAGACCATATTGCGAACCCTATCCGGGTAACCAGCTACACCTTTTAGATGTTCAGGGCGGGGATCATTTAAAAAATCATCAGTCAGATTCCGCTTCCTGGGCAGATCTTCAGCTTTGACTGGTGAACCTATATCAAAATTTGAATATGTTAAACATGTGGAAAAAAAATAAATTATTGTACTTGATTCAATATATGGTCATAAAACTATTGCTTCTGTTCATCATGGAACATCACATAATATTCATGTATTTTTACCTGAGTATGAATGTTTGGGTTTATGAAATGTCTGCAGGTTTTCTGTGCATGATCTCTGAATCCTCAAACCTTTTCCTTCAGAACAAGAGAGTAAAACTATGGCAACAGCAGCAAGATGCTTGCAAGTTCCATGGGGACCTCGTCCTGCAGGACACTCACAATGGCTGTTCAAGATGTCTCCCGAGTTTTTGTCAAATTTTAATTTGAAGTTGTATGTTACCTTTAATTTGAAATACATACATGTATTCTGGGTAATATAATTTTTTTTAGTTATTTTTACAAAAATATCTCAGTACAGAGTAATAAAATAAGAGAAAATAACTGATAACATACATGGTACATGTACAATTAGTACTACAATGTATATTATATCCACAAATTAAATGTAATACTTGCCTTTGTTTTCATGGCTGCGCCAACAATGCCTGTAAAGAAAGGGAATTATCTTCCTTTAAATATGACACAGCCAAGACTCTATCACTTTCAACAAGCAGCCTTCCTTTCTCGATAGCCTTGACATCACCAGTGCTTTGTCTGTCACCTACACATAAGTACAAGCTCATGATTTTAAAATTTATTTACTTATAAACACATAATTATATATATGTACAAATTATTCTATAAGATATTTCACATTCATTAAATGACTCCTAATGTTAGATGTATGTTTTACAAAAATGTTGTTCTTAATCATACAAGTAAATTATAAGAACAAACCTGCTAATCTATGTACAAAATACATGTCTATCTGCTCAATGCCTATCTCTGGGATTTCTTCTTTATGTGATTCCTGGAGCTGTTGAAATCCCCTCGTTGGCCAATCAACTTCCAAAGGCTCAGGTATATGAATTGGGTCATTCTTGAAATCTTTATTTCTATCATATGCCTTAAGCCTACAATAAAGTACTGTACAATGTCCACTTCCCATAAAAAAAATATTAGGTACCAAGACGTACTAGTACATGTCAGTGAATGCTATTGTATAATGTATTACAATAACAATAGTCCGTATAGTACTATAATTATTACGTATAATTGATGACATAAATATAACTTATATCACATTAATTTATTGAATTTTGATGCATTTTGATAAAAGAATTGTCGCACTGAGCATCAAAACAATATTTAGGCATAATCATGCCGGCGTAAACATCCTCCGTCGTCTGCATGGGTGCAGAGCTACGAATTTGTTGAAATATTACAAACGAAAATAACGGCTATGAGGTATGAAACTACAAACCTGTCTATAAGGTCGGCTTTTCTGCCTCTCGTGGTGGCTCCTTTTTTCTTTAACTCGTCTTTGAGTCGAGAGACGGAAAACTTTACGTAAGTTTCTCTTTCCATTTCAGTGTTTACAAGCGTCTAAGTGAAATAAAGCGTTTTAACGTATCCCCCATAACGACATAATTTTTAGAACCGGTAACGGTCGTCGGCGAATACCATTGTAGCCCTATCCCGAAAACGAAAAAAATTGGATAGGGCTACATTATTGCAGCTAAGCACACACTGTGAACTAATATATAACCGTGTTTATTGAACATGTAAACAAATCTATAATCATGTTTATTGAACACACATAGCAGACACTGTGAACTAATCTATAACCGTGTTTATTATATAGCTAATAAATAGTCTAATATAAAATCTGCGTAAAATCTAGAGAATGTTAGCGTTCAATATCCTGAGAATTTATTGAACGCTAATTTTACATTGCGTAAATTGTATGCGCCCGAAACATTCCGAGTATGAGCGTTCAATATTGACGTTACCGTAACGACGTAAACAAGCAAAAATGGCAGACGACGGTCCTCCGAATCTGACAGAGCCGGTATTTGATATTTACTTAAGCATTATGTTTTACTCTACATAAATTATGATGTCCCCATTTACAAAATCAGTTTGCTTCATGCATTAATGACAGGTTAAATATTGAACAGTTAAGAAATGCATGCTGTTATTGCACACTGGCAATATTGATGAATTCTCGTCTATTTTGGAGTAGTTTGAGTTAAATTGGATATAACTTAACAACCAAATACTTTAGCTATATAATAAAAGGGTTATTGAACTTATATAGGTGAATATTGGCACTCGTTGGCTGTCAAAATGCACTCGCAAGCTCGTGCATTTTCACAACCAACTCGTGCCAATATTCACCGATATAAGTTCAATAACCCTATATTATTGAACACAAATAGCACACACTGTGAACTAATCTGTAACCGTGTTTATTGAACACACATAGCAGACACTGTGAACTTATCTATAATATATTTTGAACACAGAGTGGACAGTGTCAACTATAATCATATTTTGATTAACATACATAGTAGACATTGTAATATTAAATTTTCTGTCATCCATTTTTCAAACACAAAAAACTTTTCAAAACAATGAACTACTGGTAATGGTAAATCAAACCTCCAGAAATATTGCAAAACAACACTAACAGTAAAACTAAAAGTAAAACAGTTAACGATGATTTTCAGAACTAGTCTACTGCACAATACAAACAAGTTCCTTAACTTTACAGCAACTTTTACTACTAATAGGATCTATAATGAACTTCATGTGAAAATGCTATACTTCCAGTATACGAGAACACTTTGTCACTTTTTAATGCTGTTTTATAGGCTATTGGTTAGTTTTGCTGTCACTTTTTAATGCTGTTTTATCTAGGCTATTGGTTAGTTTTGCTGTCACTTTTTAATGCTGTTTCATAGGCTAGATTGATTAGTTTTGCTGTCACTTTTTAATGCTGTTTCATAGGCTAGATTGGTTAGTTTTGCTGTCACTTTTTAATGTTGTTTTATAGGCTATATTGGTTAGTTTTGCTGTCACTTTTTAATGTTGTTTTATAGGCTATATTGGTTAGTTTTGCTGTCACTTTTTAATGTTGTTTTATGGGCTAGATTGGTTAGTTTTGCTGTCACTTTTTAATGTTGTTTTATAGGCTATATTGGTTAGTTTTTCTGTCACTTTTTAATGTTGTTTTATTGGCAATATTGGTTAGTTTTGCTGTTTCATAGGCTAGATTGATTAATTTTGCTGTCACTTTTTAATGTTGTTTTATAGGCTAGATTGGTTAGTTTTGCTGTCACTTTTTAATGTTGTTTTAAAGGCTATATTGGTTAGTTTTTCTGTCACTTTTTAATGTTGTTTTATGGGCTAGATTGGTTAGTTTTGCTGTCACTTTTTAATGTTGTTTTAAAGGCTATATTGGTTAGTTTTTCTGTCACTTTTCAATGTTGTTTTATCGGCAATATTGGTTAGTTTTGCTGTTTCATAGGCTAGATTGATTAATTTTGCTGTCACTTTTTTATGTTGTTTTATAGGCTAGATTGGTTAGTTTTGTTGTCACTTTTTAATGTTGTTTTATAGGCTATATTGGTTAGTTTTGCTGTCACTTTTTAATGTTGTTTTATAGGCTATATTTGTTAGTTTTGCTGTCACTTTTTAATGTTGTTTTATAGTCTATATTGGTTAGTTTTGTTGTCACTTTTTAATGTTGTTTTATAGGCTATATTGGTTAGTTTTGCTTTCATTTTTTAATGTTGTTTTATAGGCTATATTTGTTAGTTTTGCTGTCACTTTTTAATGTTGTTTTATAGGCTAGATTGGTTAGTTTTGCTGTCACTTTTTAAATGTTGTTTTATAGGCTATATTGGTTAGTTTTTCTGTCACTTTTTAATGTTGTTTTATAGGCTAGATTGGTTAGTTTTGCTGTTTCATAGGCTAGATTGATTTAATTTTGCTGTCACTTTTTAATGTTGTTTTATAGGCTATATTGGTTAGTTTTGCTGTCACTTTTTAATGTTGTTTTATAGGCTAGATTGGTTAGTTTTGCTGTCACTTTTTTATGTTGTTTTATAGGCAAGATTGGTTAGTTTTGCTGTCACTTTTTTATGTTGTTTTATAGGCTAGATTGGTTAGTTTTGTTGTCACTTTTTAATGTTGTTTTATAGGCTATATTGGTTAGTTTTGCTGTCACTTTTTAATGTTGTTTTATAGGCTATATTTGTTATTTTTCCTGTCACTTTTTAATGTTGTTTCATAGGCTAGATTGATTAATTTTGCTGTCACTTTTTAATGCTGTTTCATAGGCTAGATTGATTAGTTTTGCTGTCACTTTTTAATGTTGTTTTATAGGCTATATTGGTTAGTTTTGCTGATCTGTCTCCACTTCAAATACAGTACAAAATCTCACATATATGCAAGACTTACATTTCCATTCCACTAATCAAGTACAAACTCCCACTGCACCTGTTTCATTAAATATCAGGTCTATCATTATATAGACATCTTGTTATGCCCTGTTTCCAGTGCTGTTAATTATCATGTAAACACATCTCTTTATGGCCCTGTTTCCAGTGTTGTTAATCATCACGTAAACACTTCTGTTTATGGCGCTGTTTCCAGTGCTGTTCATTATCACGTAGACATATCTCTTTATGGCCCTGTTTCCAGTGTTGTTAATCATCATGTAAACACTTCTGTTTATAGCCCTGTTTCCAGTGCTGTTCATTATCACGTAGACATATCTCTTTATGGCCCTGTTTCCAGTGCTGTTAATTATCACGTAGACACATCTCTTTATGGCCCTGTTTCCAGTGCTGTTAATTATCACGTAAACACATCTGTTTATGGCCCTGTTTCTAGTGCTGTTAATCATCACGTAAACACATCTGTTTATGGCCCCGTTTCCAGTGCTGTTAATTATCACGTAGACACATCTGTTTATGGCCCTGTTTCCAGTGCTGTTAATTATCACGTAGACACATCTGTTTATGGCCCCGTTTCCAGTGCTGTTAATTATCACGTAGACACATCTGTTTATGGCCCCGTTTCCAGTGCTGTTAATTATCACGTAGACACATCTGTTTATGGCCCTGTTTCCAGTGCTGTTAATTATCACGTAGACACATCTGTTTATGGCCCTGTTTCCAGTGCTGTTAATTATCACGTAGACACGTCTGTTTATGGCCCTGTTTCCAGTGCTGTTAATTATCACGTAGACACATCTGTTTATGGCCCTGTTTCCAGTGCTGTCTCTGACACCCGATACAACAGTATCTAGATAACCTACAACTTCCACAGTATAGAAACTTCTCCTTCTCCATTTCTTGTTTCCGACAGGTAGGGGACGAACAGAAAATGTACACTTCCTCATACTGTTCCAGTTCCTCTGCCAGCTTCTCTTTAGGATTCCAGTCTTCCTGTTTTAAGGAGCTAGTTAAACCATCATTAATAGATAACAATTTGACACGGTCATAAAATTCCCACACTTCCATCATTCTTTCACACTCTACTTTTGATTTTTGCAGCTTTACCATGTACACATCCAATTCATTAATAACATTTGATTTCAGTATAGTTCTCCTTGTAGGGCTGTCAGCCAACTGTAATAAAGCTGCTAATATTTTTGCACAATAGGAAACTGTTTCGAGAGAATTCACTCCAAAGGATGCTTGCCGACATTTGATATTTTGATAAATGTGTCTCACAATTCCTCGCTTCATGTACGGCGTTACCAGAGTCACCTTTCCAGCAATAATCAGTCTGTACAACACAGATAGACATTTCCTCACAAGGTGTGGATACTCCCTCTGCTCCAAGCCTGAGAAAACTACAGCTACTACATTCCTCCTGTGGGTGTTAACTCTCTTGATCACAGCCACTGTTGTCAAACACTCATTGAAGAGTTCCATCACATGCAGTAGTTGTAAGTTGGTGCATTTTTGATCAGATGCATTGAGGGTATTGTCTACCATGTACACAAGTCTGTCCGCTGCCACCTCTCCAACACACTGCAGAACCTTCCAGTAGTTCAAATAGTGTTTACTTTTGAAGCTGGCTCTCATTTTCTGAAGCGTCTCATAAACGGTATTCATGTTTTTGTAATGCAATTCATCGATATATTTGCATATATCTGTAACATAGCTTTCAATACTTCTAGTCGACATATTTCCTGAAAGAAAATGAAAAAAGTTTCATCTTTTAAAATTCCTTTGCTACACAATTGTCGCACACAATACCCTACTGTTTCCATTTACACTACGCCAAATGCCAGTTCAGTGATTTTTTTCTACCCACTGGTACTGGTACCCATTCAATTGGGAAAAATAGCGTCAAAATCGAACAAATTGGGAATTTTCTACCAATGTAACGGCAAATGATTTTAACTAAGAGAAAAGAAAAAAGAGAACAAAACAAGAAGTAGTGAATTGGGAATTTTTAGTCTCAAAATTGGGAAAAATCAATGGTTTTTGGCATTGGGAATGGTACCGTTTATCGGTACCAGTTATATAAGGGAAAAAATCGCTGCAGTTTGAGGTAGGGTAGGTACTACCAGACTATCAGTAACCGTGGCTAGTGAAAATGTTGCTACACAAAATATACGATATACTTACGCTTACCTTTTTACCACTTTGAATTTGTTGGTCAATTTTGTTCAGATTTATCTGTCTTTTAAATTACAAACAGGATGTATTGTTGTTGTTTATAATTGTTTGATTTATAAGAGGGAAAAGTTGAGGCTAAATATGACTTAACACGACAGTTTACGTCGGTTGGCGTTATATTCCCCGCATTAAATGAATAGGTGGATCCTGTAGTTATCCTCCTTTAAAAATATTTAGATATTACTGGGCGTTTAGTGCAAGGGCAATTTCATAAATAATATATGTTTTTAAATGACTTATAATTTACCATACTTAATGGAATTATAATTCATATTATCACTTGGGACACGCCAATGACCATTTCATGCTTCTCTCAGTCCTACGGTCCTACCTTATATACATATTAGATTGCATAACAACGCATCGCTAACCAAAATAAAATGCACTAAACTTATCGTCATGATTAGGATTATGTAGGGAATATACATGCATGTGCATCAAAAGAACAAATTTTAACAAATGCTTTGCAAACGTGGGGATACCCTCACAATGTTAGGTGACCAGTAAATGTAATCTTTTTAAGGAAGTCCCATAGTGCAGGGTTCAAAATTACCTCATGTCCGTAAGTCCGAGACTAGTAAAAACCATGTCGGACTAGAAAACTCTTTATACCACTAGTATGGACTAGTGAAAATCCGGAAATCAATCTTGAATTGTTTAAGATTTTAGCAAGATTTGTCTGAGTCTCTTAGATGTTTAAACTTACGGTCGATTGCTTGCAAGGTTAAGTGTTTGTGTGACTATGACATTCTGATCTTCCAAACACATGGAGTGCTTTCAAGACCGACGTTCTTCGAACGAGCATAAATTCCTGCCGATTCCGAACTCCGAGTGTGCATCACGAGTTCGATGTGCAAGAACTGCAAGTAGTGTGATCTAAGAACAAGCACGTTTTCGTCGTTCGCGACTCTAACACAGGAGTTTGTAACACTATAGCTAGAGTGAATTTTATTGACTTTATTGATAAAATTTCAAACTCCTGTGACTCCAAGAACTGAGCATGAAAACAACAGGAACGTCGATCTCGAACGAACTTATTGACATTTATAAAAGGATTAACTCGGAGATTACTGTATGCTTCTAAAGATCTTGAATGCAAAATAAAGTATGGTGGTCTTTTTCTTCAGTAGGTGTCAAAAACTGAATTGATTGCACTGTGATGTGTTTGATTTCATTAAATACCATTGAATAAAATGAAGATCATCAAATATGATATATACTTGTTTGCCCAACTATCTCTTTTGTATTGCTTATAGGAGTTATTCACCTTTCATACTGGACGGACTAGTGAAATGCTTTACGGACTAGTGAACATCAATAGTGACTAGTCCGTACAGACTAGTGCTTGAAAAAGTTAATTTCGAACCCTGTAGTGACCTTGACTTAAGGGCCCTCAAATTAATAGAGTTCTTCCTCCCTCTCTTGATAAAAATCCTACATGTGAAATATCAAATCAATTGAGATAAATATGAGGCCTGCAGGGTGTCTACAAGGTTTTTCTATAAAGTCACATAATGACCTTGACCTTCAGACCAAAAGATCAATAATAAGGGTTCTTCCTCTCTTGACAACAAAACTACTTGAATTATTAAACCCACTGAGCAAAAAAGCGTCTACAACTCAAGAGTTACACAAACATATTCAAACAAATAGACTTATTAGTGTCAAGTCCTGTGGAGATCCGGGTTAGAATAGGTCCATAGATAGTACCCCCTTGCTTATCGTAAGAGGCGACTAAATGAGGTCGTCCTTCGATAAGACCGCAAAAACCAAGGCCCCGTGTCACAGCAGGTGTGGCACGATAAAGATTCCTCCCTGCTCAAAGGCCATCAGTGCTGAGCATAGGCCTAAATTTTGCAGTTCTTTACCAGCAATGATGACATCACGATTTGAGTGAGAGATTCTCGAGAAGGACGTAAACAATATACAATCAATCGAACATATAGTAACCCACACACAGTCTCGTTACTATATTACCTCTGATAATGAATTGACCGCTGCGGTGGTCTAGAGGTTAGAGCGTTCAATGCCGTTCGCCCCGCATGTGGAAGGCCTGGGTTCGAATCCCAACCCCTACAGACTTAATTTGTTTAAACAGGTAGTGACAGTTCCATCGCCAAACACGTAGCATCAGGTGTGAATGTCACCGAGGCAGGTCCTCGGAGATGACCTTAAAAACGGATGTCCCATGTCACAGTAGGTGTGGCATATGCTAAAGAACCCTAAAATTTGAAGCCCTTCGCATGGTCTTGATGATGTCTCCATATGAGTAAAAATTCTTGAATGAGACGTTAAACAAGATACAATCAATCATACTGAATTGCGAGGGGATAATTAAAGATGTTTATAGGACTGGACACACCCAAAGCTGTGCAAATTTGAACAAGAATACCGCAAACGGTACTCCATACGCCCGTCAGACAGTGAAATTCAACCTGGAAGCATATTATGCACTCTGAATTGATACAACACACATTCTGAATAGAAAAGCCTTAAAGTGGGTCATGGTGCACCAATCCATCTGGCATTTTAACTGATTACATATTTCTCTAAGAAGACAAATGTCAATGCAATATCTGTATCTATGATGAGGAAAAAGTCCAGGAAACTATTTGAATCAATCTACTTTTAGCCCTAAAGTAGGTCATGGTGCACCAATTAAGTTGAAATGTGAACTGATTATGTATTTCTCTGAGAGGGAGGGTGTGACAAAATCTCAGGGCAATACTTGTGACCATATCGAAAAAAAAATCATCTGGAAAACTGTTTGACCTACTTCTAACCCTGAAGTAGGTCATGGTGCAACAATCCAGCTGAAATGCTAACTGCACTTATATTTCTCCAAGAGGCAGCTTGTGACTAAACTACCAGGCAATATCTGTATTCAAAATGAAAAAATGTTGGAAAACTGTTTGTTTGACCTACTTTTATCCTGAAAGTAGGTCAAGGCGGACCAATCCAGCTGAAATTCAAACTGAATTTGTATTCCTCCAAGAGGAAGCCTGTGACTACCTAAATTTAAAGGCAATATCCATAACCGTAATGAAAAAAGCCTGGAAAACAGTTTGACCTATTTTCAGCTCAAAAGTAAGTCAAGGACTGACTAATCCAGCTGAAATGTGAACTGAGCTTATTTTCCTCTGAAAGGAAGCCTGTGATTAAATTTCAGGGCAATCTCGAGGGATTGATATTAACAGAATTGTCCGATTGCCTGAGGCAAGTGAAACCCCAGTTCAAACAATGAAACTCAATACACACTTGCCAGATGGGGCAAGTTATTTTTTCAGTCGGAAATGTGATTATTATAATAGATGTGTTAAGCTTGATGAATATCAAAGATTAGAAAGTTAAGTCCAACTCCATATATTGTTTTCTTTACCGAATCGTCAGATTATAGCGAAGGTCCATTCTAGTAGATCGTACTGTGTCCTATCAGTACGTTGTTTTGAATAACACAAACTATCCGACATACAACCTGTTCTAGTCATGCTTGTGCCAAAATGGGGGCTTCACAACCGTCTCTCCAAATATTTTAGTGAGGTAAACGCCCAGAAAGAAGACGACAAAAAGGGGGTGTTGAAAATAAGAATAAATCTGAATTAAAAAGAAAAGTGGGTGACAATCCTAAAACATTGATCATTTTAATCAAATACATGTATCAAAACTTCGCCTCATGTTACATCCCTAGTCTGTGTTTTTTGTTTTTGTTTTGAGGTGAAAAGATCTCTTTCTCTTCATTGAGCTTTGTAATTTTCTTACTTATAACATTCAATGACATTTTTCCCATCGATTGCATTCAACTACAATAACGCAACTTGTATGGCATAATTCACAAATATAAACTTTTTACATTTCGGGGAAGAAGGAAAAACTTGAAAGAGGAAAAACTGTTAAAAAGAAGGGAAAATTCAGTTATTCACCAATTGACAGAGGGAGATAATTAGCATTACTGGTTGATATAGGCTTATTAGAGTCTAAAATATTTCGGGCAATTAAGGAAAATTTCATTCGGGCAAGTAAAACTTCGAGTTTACTTGCCCAAAGTTAATGTCTATCCCTGTTATGCATAATGAAAATATCTGGAAAACAGTTTGACCTATTTTTATCTCAAAAGTAGGTCAAGACTGATCAATCCAGCTGAAATACAAAATGAACATGTATTCCTTCAAGAGGAAGCCAGGGCAATATCTGTATCCATAATGAAATATGTTTGACCTATGTTTAGCCCAAAAGAAAGACAAGGATAGCCCAATTTAGCTGAAATGCAAACTGAACTTGCATTCCTCCAAAAGGGCAACATCTGTATCCATAATGAGAAAAAGCACGGAAAACTGTTTGACATATTTTTAGCCTAAAAGTTGGTCAAGCATGGCCCAATCCAGCTGAAATGCAAACTTTACTAGAGACGTCAATCTACCTGAATCGAGTCCGATATTCGGCCCCATTCCAAATCCAAAAAATCCGGGCTTGAAAATAACTTTTTATGTCAGACTGTTAGGGTATAATTCCAACCAGTCTGCAGAAAAATTTAACAGTCCACCAGAGTTTTTCAGAAATAAATAAACATATTTCGTTCATATTATTAAAATAACAGAATTTAACTTGATATGCCTTGGACAATATTGTAACACTTAAGTGAGATTTATATTTACTAATCTGGTTTCTCTGATATCACATATATGTCAAATGTGTGTTAGGATCCCATAAGTATATTTTCCAAAATGACATTTTAGAAAATTGACTACTTCCATCGGACTGACTAAAACAAATGTCAATCCATCAGACTTTTAACCAGTCACAGACTGACGGGCATATATGTTAATTTTGATCCCTGAAAAGTGTCTTTTTTCCCAATTTGGTTGTCAAAAATTCGCAAATCAACCAGCCTTCAAAATCAAGAAATGTTCATTTATTTGATAAAGAAATATGAAAAACACCACCGTCGTTCGTTGTTTGTTTACGTCTAAATGATAATTATGCGTGTAATATGAAGTGCTTGAACGATCCTGAGTGATGATAATGCACATTGTACTTGGAAACTTCGTTTAATAACGCTTAGTATAAAACATATGTACAACAAGTTTTGATTTTAAAAAAAGAATTGTTCAGTAATGTTCTTAACATTTAACTCGAGTGTCAAGAGTTTTGGTATGCTACAGTGAAGTGTTTGTTTTGTGTTACTGTAACGTGGTCTAAAAATTACTTGCGAACGAACTAATTAAAAAACCATATCGTGCAGTCGAAGTACTATAGAAAAATGATTGATCAGAAATCGAAATCAGGGTGCAAGCGCATCGATACAATGTTTCGTCAGCAGTAGGGCTGGGACGATTCAGGGTTAACTCAATTCGGTTCGGTTTCGATTCAGAACAGCACGATTCGGTTTTTTTTCGATTCGGTACTTTTTAGGTCCAATTTACCTAGTGACAGCACAAAAATTTTACAATTTTAATGAGTAGCATACATGATTTCATTTTATTCAAATTTTGTATAATTATAATTCGCCATTTGTAAAGATCAATATCTATTTGTAACTGCAAATTATAACTTTGATAAAAAAAAGAAAACATTGACACTCTATCATATTTGTTATATATCAATGTGCTGCATAATTTTAGGATTATCAAACAAATCATTATAAATCTATCGTCAATCGAAAATATATATGATATTGTTTTCATTTATATGTAAAAATTCAACAATTTCATCAACTGATCTATCCTTTATTGATTTACTTCTCTCTCATATTAACTGTCAAATAATTTAATCTGTGTCCTTATCAATGATGTTGATTTCACGCCAGCACTGACAGAAATGCTATATGTCATTAAAAAGATAAACTGCATTGATCTTACAGACCATATTTTGCTGGTGTCTGAGTGGTGAAAATGCGAAATCTCAACACAGTAGTGATTTAAATCTATGTTGCATAAAAATCCACATGTTCTGAACTTAACTCGGACGCCATATTTGTTGTTTTCAGTGTATGTAAAATCTAAACCGAGCCGAACCGAAATCTGGAATTTGTAATCGGTGCATCGAATCGAATAGTATGAATCGCGGTGCACCGAAATTTTCGGTGCACCGCACAGCCCTAGTCAGCAGCTAGTCCCTCAGTTCATCAGCACCTCCCGAGTGTGATGAAAACACTGAATACAAAAGCCAAAATACAGAAACGAGTGCATGTAGCAAGTGTGTTGACGAGTCCCATGTTTGAATACGTCCTCTGAAGTATGGGATCTTCATGCAAGGTACTCAATAAAAACGGGATCAGCAAGGTGCATCAAGATCCATACTTCAGAGGAAATATCCAGCTGTCATTTAGTGTCATTGGCTTGCCTGATCCCCTGCTCTACAGCTTGTGTTGAAAGACTATTCTCTTTGATGAACACAATATGTACCCCGCTCAAATGAACACTCAGTTAGTCCAACTTTGAGAGCATGCTCAGCTTGAGGGAAAAAATTGAGACAGCAATGACAAACACTGTAAATCCCGCCCCCACACTAATTAAGGTTCTGAAGATCTTTATCATGACTATTATATTTTTATTATTGCCTGTCAGTAAACAAGCCATGTGCAACTTCCAACTTCTTTGGCGCCCCCTCCCACACATCCATAATTTTATGGATCTGTGCAGATATGGAAAAATTCACAGGCATCTGTTCAAAGTATGGACACCACTACCCCCTCCCCCTTCTTATTTTTGGGCAGCAATTATTTTTCAGAAATGTGTGGATTCCCCGTCTATCCCATCCTAATTTCGATTTTATGTAGTCGTGAACATGCTTTTTGTAAGCCTTATATTTGCCTTATACTGTTATAAATAATACTGAAGTATTTTATTATACCAGTCCAGTAGAAGGCCAATCTCTAAAGCTAATAAAAAGCGTGAAACGACTACATAAATCGAAATTGGTATGAGACAGACAAGGAATCAACACATTTTGGAAAAATTGTCACCGCAAAAAAAACAAGAGGTACTGTGAGCAATGCTCACTAATAATACCCCCCGCTTACCCCAATCTCCCAAAGGGTGTTGGTAATAGGTATAAACTACCTCTTTTCTGAGTGTAAAAAACAAATGGCATGACAAACCTTGGGTATTCTCGTTTGTAGGGAGAAATGGATTATCTAGGAACACAGCATCTCCATGCGATGAAAAAAGCCGTTAAAGAATTTAAATGGAAACCATATTGCTACTTCGATGTCCAGTGCACGTGACCTTTGACCCCCAAATCGATAGGGAACATCTTCATCCCATGGGTAGTCCATATGTATGATATGGTGACTGTAGGTGGAAAGGATAACGCTTTAGAGCCCGGAAACCATATTGCTACTTCAATGTCCAGTGCACTTGACCTTTGGACCCCAAAATCCATAGGGAACATCTTCATCCCATGGGTAGTCCATATGTATGATATGGTGACTGTAGGTGGAAAGGATAATGCTTTAGAGCCCGGAAACCATATTGCTACTTCCATTTCCAGTGCGCTTGACCTTTGACCTTTTGACCCCAAAATCGATAGGGAACATCTTCATCCCATGGGTAGACCATATATATGATATGGTGACGGTAGGTGGAAAGGATAATGCTTTAGAGCCCGGAAACCATTGCATCTACAGACGGACGGACAACCCGATTCCAGTATACCCCCCCCCCCCCCCAACTTGTTGCGCGGGGGTGTATAAAAATCAGAAAGGGGGGGGGGGGGGAGTACTTATATCTATATATCAGGTGTCTTTGAAAAAAAATGCAGGGATCGAAATTAACATATGCCCGTCAGTCTGTGACTGGTTAAAAGTCTGGCGGACTGACTGACATTTGTTTTAGTCTGTCCGGTGGGACTGGTTAATTTTCTAAAGCATCATTTTGGAAAATATTCTTATGAAATTTTATACACACATTTGGCATGCTTTGATCTGTAGATATCAGACGAATTTGATTCGTAAATTATATAAATCCCACATTTAAGTGTTATAATATTGTCTGAGGCATATTCATTTTTTGATTTAAATTTCATTTTAATTACATTAACGAAATATGTTTAATTATTTCTGGAAAACTGTTGAACTGGTCAATTTTTCTGCGGACTGGTTAAAATCATTCCCCATCAGTCCGGCTGGACTGGTGACAAAATGTTAGCTTCAAGCCCTGAAATGGGGGGATGGAGCCCCCTTTATTTTTTGTAGCATTTCCCCCTAACGTCAGTAACTAAATAATATATAAAATAAG
Organism: Ostrea edulis; assembly: GCF_947568905.1. Lineage (NCBI taxonomy): Eukaryota > Metazoa > Mollusca > Bivalvia > Ostreida > Ostreidae > Ostrea > Ostrea edulis. Next base: position 16,069,351 of record NC_079166.1, read on the forward strand.
ATCAATTGACATTATTATGGTCAATGGTCACCATTAAAACCATCCTTTTTTGTCTGTTATTTTTAATTCATCTCTGACTCTTCATCTTTCTATAAATAATTCTAAAGAATTCCAAACGTAATTTTAGAAGGGCATGCTAGCCAGTCAAAATCGCGCACTTATTCTGTGCAGTATCAGTACAAAGCACTTCGTGGTATAAAACGGAAAATTGAGCTGTAGACCCATGTTTTGTTGCAGTTTTCGGAGATAATAGGCAATAAATGCAGTCATGCCATACACGGTTTTTTAGTTGAATGATTGTACAAGAGAATGGTAGTAAGTACATTTACATAGCATATTCCCTGGAAGCTCAACAGGCCGACATTCTCGGGGGGTGCCATTCGGTGTCATTTGAAGCTAGGTACCTTGTGTTATTATTAGTATACAGAGGTCGTAAGTTATTTACAGAAATAAGTGCCTGTGGTCCAAGACACACTTGTGCAACAACACACAATATATAAACTACTTGTCATAGATAAGTTTAATTAATAACTTGATAAAAGCATAAGTAATTTATTCCAATTTTGGTCCCAAAGCAAAAGGCAAAGGAAGAAGGTACAAATCACAATTACTTGAACACCAAATACTGAACAAATAAAGAACATCTAGCCACAGGCACGTGTATTAATTATTATTATATAGTATAGCTTGTGAAGTCTATGAAACAATCGCCTATCTTAGTATCCACTAGTCTGGAAGTTTTAAAGTAAAGACTAAAGTACGTAGCTTCGTTTGCTGGCCTAGACCTTCTAACTTTCAAAACGTTACTGTGATGGGGTAAACCACAACGACATTCAAAACGAATTGCTTGGATAACATCCCGAATCATAAATAATCAATGAAAATCACACAAACCTTAAAAATTATTTGCTATAATCTGTCGTTTTCTAGCTTTCGCCTCTACAACAAGAGATAAACCGGAAGTAGATCAATCAATAGTAAAGTTTTCGCGGGAAAAGAAAAATAGGCGGATCTTTAAATTGTTTCCAAATAATTTTTATGGACTTAGTATTTCAGTGAAATACTGATCTCCGAGTTAGGCCTACATATGTTTGTTACGATTCAATAATTAGAATTGAACTTAGACTTAAGCCATCAAAGGGCGGATCCATAAAATTTACAAGGGGAATGCTCTTAAAAATGGTTATTTTCTGTCCAAAAAAAAAAAGAAAAAAGAAGGGAGGATTGCGAACCCCAAAATTGCACAAAATTGTTTAAAATGATCTATGAAAGGGCTTGCCATAAACCCCGCTACCTTCCTCCACACCAGCCCCTATGTATAGATGACTGATAATGAACACATTGTTCAAAAACGTATCCATAATGAAAAACAAGATGTACGTATTTGTGAAACACAAATGCCCCCGATAGTGGCCAATTCCAAAGATGGCCAAGGTCACAAGGAGAGATATAAATCTTTTTTCAAATGTTCAGGGAGGTGGAGGGGGCGGGGAGGGGGCAACAATTTTACAAAAGCGGCACACGATTGCAGTGATGCCTGTAACTCGGACCTATAGGTGATTGCTCCTGTCCTAAATGAGGCGGCATGTACATAATCCTCGTTTGAGGATTAGCGTCTCATGTTCAATGAAATAAGTGTCACCTAAGTGCACATTAATGGCTAAAACCGGCCGAAGCTGGAAATAAATAACCAGACATGAATTATGAAGGCGTCATTCCAAATATTCATCTCAACCGAGATTAGGGCGGATCTAGAAAATGTTCAAAGAGATTGTGAGTCAAAGTGGGGGTACATGCAAAAGCCGAAATAGCACAAAATGACCTTTTAGTGGATAACAAAATTCAACAAAAGGGAGTAGTACTGTGCATGTAACGGATTGCAAACCTCATACCCCCCCCCCCCCCTCTAATTCAGCATCTTTGGCATAATGGGCCATTGAATATGGATTTTAAAATGGTCTTGGTATCTGGTGATGTCGATCGCGCGCTCGTGCAAAACAAAACTTTTATACCATATAGAAAGTACATGCAGTGTAATGAAATCTTGTCACAACTATTAATTATACATTTCCTTTATCATAAGACACAAAATGAATTTACTTTCGTACGCATATATAAACTAATTGATATTTAATATTTTCGTATCTTAGGTTTATAAGATTGCTATATATGTGTGGCTCATTCATTCATCCTTCCCCCCCCCTCTATATCATAAAGATTATAAGACTCTCTTATGGGTAGCCATGAACTATAAGGCAATTCTACCCGAGGGTTGTAAAAAAAAAAAGCGGTAAGCCTCGGGTTTTACCGCCTTTTTTTTTTTTTTTTTTTTTTTTGGAAACCCGAGGGTAGAATTACCTTATATTTCATGGCTACACATGAGAGAGTATATTTTCTCTCATATTTCTAACACAGGTGCTTGGCTTCAGGACCCCCCCCCCCCCCCTCCGAATGATCTCCATGAGTTGATTTAAATTTTCGTTGTTGAAAATCTCTCCGATGCATACATGTCAACAATGTATTGCATACCCTAAAGTCTGAACCCCCTCTAAATAAGTCCTTTAATAAAATACCTTCACTGGTTAATATAACAGTTCTGTTAATAACAACCAATGAGGTGTTGTTTTTTTTAAATATACATGTATATAAAGGGCTTATTTTGGACTTCAGGGGTATGCAAGACATTGTTGACATGATTTAGAGATATTTTCACCCAAAAATTATAATTAAATCAACTCATGTAGGTTATTCGGAAGGGATGGGGGGGGGGGGGGGGGGGTCCTGAACCGAAACACCTGTGATTTCGCCACCACGTTGCTGACAGATAATCGATTGAGTGAAAAGTAATAGAGTTATTCTTCATTGAATAAAAAAAAACCTAGAAATTTCAGTGGCGGATTTAAGGGGGAGGGGCGCAGCTGGCGCCCCCTTAAAATTTTCAAATTTAAGGTAAATCGTGGTATCTTGTTTAGATAAAAGTAAACGATAAAAGAAGCAATAATTTCTTTCACTCACAGAGGAACAAATGACAAACTCTTTATTTACTGAATTACTTTTATTAATAGAACTTATATTTTTTTCAAAAACTCTTAAATTTTGCGTCATTTTATTAATTTCACCTTATCAAAAATGACAGAAATTAGTAAAAATTACTACATAGGACACATATTTCAAGTCTTATAGAATCTGTAAAATCCAGGACTTCAAGGCGGCCCCTAGACCCCCTGCCTCAAAAAAAAAAGTTGCGTAATTTCTGGATCCGCCCCGGGATTTGTACTTTGCTGCACACACATATCGTTTGCAGGAGTGGTTGTAACATCTCTGCATACTTTGTTGGGATAGCTTTGAATGCCTCAGGAGGGATACCGTCTGGACCGGCGGCCTTTCCATTTTTTAATGTCATTATGGCCTTGGTGATTTCTATTCTAGATGGTGGTCCTGTATTGATGCGAAGTTCCTCAGCTGCTGGTGGTATGTTTGCGAGACTAGGTGGTGGTGGTCGATTTAGAACTTCCTTTAAATGCTCTTCTTTCATAGGATATCTGTATCTTACAAGCTTAGATATGATAGAATGATTGATTGTATATTCATTATCAATATCCCGCCCGAGATTGTTACATTCATATATAAACCTCACCATTGCTGGTGAAGGGCTGCATAATTTAAACCTATGCTCGGCGCTTACCTAGGACCTATTCTCCCAGATCCCCACGAGAGTTACCATAAAAAAGGATGGAGTTTTTCTCTATCATAGAGAGTCCCGTGGGGATCCAGGTTAGAATAGGTCCTCAGTACCCTTGCTTGTAAGGGCGACTAAATGGGGCGGTTCTTCGGATGAGACCGCAAAACGAGGTCCCGTGTCACATCAGGTGTATCACGATAAAGATCCCTTCCTGCTCAAAGGCCGTAAGCGCCGATCAAAGGCCTAAATTTTGCAGCCCTTCACCGGCAATGATCATATAACGCGCATGTGCGTGGAATGTGTTTCACTAAATTAAGGAGGCTGCAAAATGTCACATATAGGTAGATTTTGTCGATAAATAGAATCGCATTGAAGCCACAGGTTATATCGCTTGGGTTCGAATTTCAAATTCACTATTAGTAGGACGTCTCCATATGAGTGAAACATTCTCGAGCGAGATGTTAAGCAAGTTACAATCAATCAACCAATCACCATTAGTAGTTCGTCCTTCGATGTTGAAGATGATTATAATATCATCTCTCCTAATTTCTGCGTTTAGTGTTGTGCGTTCGAAGATGGCTGACATGTCCATTCCTTGCATGGAACGTCCTCCCACATTCCGGACAAGTCGGGCGGATGAAGCTGCATGCCGTCGATGATTTTCTCTCCTTTCGCATAGCTCTCTTCTGATTTTCGTCAGGCAGATACAATTCTCCTCATGAAAAGTGAAAATTACGAACAGTGATCAATTTCATAACTCCTATAAGCAATACAAAATAGAGAGTTGGGCAAACACGGACCTTTGGACACACTAAAGGTAGGATCAGGTGCCTGGGAGGAGTAACCATCCCCTGTCGACCTGTCACACCCGTCTTGAGTCCTATATTTTGATCAGGTAAAAGGAGTTATCCGTAGTCAAAATCAATGTGCCAATAACGATCTAAAATCGGTATGAAACACGTTAGACATTATTTGACCCAATGGTAGTATGTATTGGCAAACTATATCGTTATAACGACCATAAAATTTGCGAAATGCTGTCGTTAATCGAGACTAGCTTTGCTCTTATCTTCATGCTAGAGCGACAGGCACTTCGGGCAAGAGCTAGATCTTCCTATGTGTCAGGTTCGATGTGCAAGAACTTGTTGGATACTTTAAGGGAGTCTTTGTCCGCTATTTCTGACCAACTCTTGGGTGTGAGCCATATTCTAGTTCCCCGTACAAGAGCTGTTTCGGGATGTCATCCATTATTCGAACATGACCTGCCCAGCGGAGTTGGCCTGACCGCAACATGGTGTCGATGCTGTACATGTTAGCACGGCTTAAAACTTCAGTATCTGGGATCTTGTCCTGCCATCTGATGCCCACAATTTTCCGTACGTATACTGTGTGGAAGTGGTTTATTTTCTTGGTGTGGTTTATTTTCTTGGTGTGTCTCTGGTATACCGTCCAGGTCTTACTTGCATAGAGTAAGGTTGCCAGTACAACTGCTCTATACACGCTGAACTTTGTCGCTGTGGTAATGCCTCGACGGTCCCATACAGTTTTGTTCAGGCAGCCAAAGGCTGAGCTTGCTTTAGCTATGCCGGAGTCATCAATGTGGACGTTTTTGGATAAGGTGCTTCCAAGGTATGTAAACTTTTCCACAGGGTTGAGGCGCTCCGACTTAATGTAGATGTTCAGGCTTGTTGGAAGATGACCTCAGTTTTCTTAGTGTTTAGCGTCAAACCAAAGTTGTCACAAACATCTGAAAACCTGTTCAGGCTTTGTTGCAAGTCAAGCTCTGTTGAGGCATTAAGGTCGCAATCATCTGCAACGAGGTTTCTCAGTCTTTTGAAGTTAACTTTGATTTTGGCTTTCAGGCACTGCAGGTTGGAGACTCCTCCATCCGTGCGGTACCTGATGCCAATGCCTGGGTCACCGGAGGAGGCATCTGCTAGTATAGCAGTAAACATCATGCTGAACAGCATTGAGGCTAAAACTCAACCTTGCTTGACACCGTTTGTGACCTCAAAGGGAGAAGATTGATTGCCATCATCGCGAACATGGACCTGTATGCCACCATAGAATTGACGTACCATCGTGATGAACCTTGGTGGGCAGTCAAATTTCTCAATGATTAACCATACACCAGTCCTGTTGACGGTACCAAATGCTTTCGCGAGGTCTGCAAATGTTGTGTAGAGGCTGACGTTCTGTTCTTGGCATTTCTCTTGCAGTTGTTTAGCAGCAAAGTTCATGCCCACTCTTCCACGACCTGCGCGAAATCCGCACTGATTTTCAAGGTGGCGAAGAAGTCTGTTCAACTGTTTGCAAGCATCTTTTCAGCGATGGATAAGAGTGAAATTCGTCTGTGGTTGTCGCAGTACTGTATGTTTCTTTTACGTTTGTAGAGGTGAACTATTGAAGCATCCTTTAGGTTTCCTTTGCCCACATTGACTGGAAAAGTTTGGTCAGTTTTTGAATCGTCAAAGGACCTGCGGATTTATAGATCTCGGCTGGAATGGCGTCCGCCCCCAGACATTTGCTTTATAGCCTTTACGGTCTCTGTAGCAGAGGGAGGGTCGTCAGCTGTTGTGTCAGGTGTTGTGTCAGTTGGGGGTCTGAGGTGGGCGATAGATTGACTTGTTTAGAACCGACTCGAAGTGCTCTGCCCACCTATCAAGAATGTCAGGCTTGTCCTTTTCTCTTCAAGCAGATTGCCTATGGCGTCATTAGTTTCAAGGAGATGAAATGAGACAGTTAGACATTATAACTCTCTTTGAAAACCTTGCTTTTGTATGTTTGAAAAAGTTTAAGTCAGAGCCAAAGACGATATCATTTGCGATAAGATCCCCCCCCCCCCCCGAGATTTTGAAGAGACAACCGTGATCCTGTACAGAGGCACTGACTAATAAATTAAGGTTGCCGCAGTGAAGAATATATTCGTTCGTAATATTGTCTGCGCCAGGTGCTTTCCTAAGCTTGAGATGTGGCGGTAATATTGTTATCATGTGACCTAAAAACCAGATGTTCCACTCCACTGCATTCTGCCTCAGTGCGAGTATATATGCAGAACCAATGAGATCTTTGAAGGCTGTTATATGCGTTGTTTTCGATCTGGATGTAAATGTTTTTGTAGAAATATGCTAAGGTGTTTGTGATCCCGTTTGGGTTCGAATGAATTTTACCGGATGACACGCGGATTTCAGGATAAAACTAGATCTTGGGTGCCTTTGCTTTACTAGTCCCCAGAATAGACGCATGTCTAATTCTGCAGCTTCATCTATCTCGCGGTGACCATCCAAAGAAAGGTGTATCCTTTATCGTGGCTATTTCTAGATGCACGTTTAGAACGCTTGTTACCATTTTCCGTGGAAGACTGTATATACAGTTGTTTCTATCTGTCTCCGGACTATGCAGTTTTTCTTGATATATTGATTGGTGAAAAATATTTTCATATTGGTTGAAATGATGTTGTTTGCAAGGGAGATAATATAGTGATGATCTAATTTACGTACAAGTTAATTTTAATTTTTTTCCCCCAATCTTTATAAAACCCGAGAAAACAAAAAGCAATCTCTTATAGAATCTTTCCGGTAGATGGAGAAACGATCTTACGACGCCTTTCCTGAACTTGCCGTTACAAATGTTGGAAAAGTTGCAATTGTTGTGGCTACACTAAAGGGAACTTACATTTTAATTCTTTTATATCTATTTATACTTTACCATATATGCTTGTTAAAACTGGTATATAATTATCACACCCCTTTCCAAATTTATAGCCCGGTCATATAATTAAATTTTAAGGTTCTCTTTCATACATTTTTTAAAAATATAATATCATGTCCTTGTGAATAAAACATTATTCATATTTAGGTGACAATTTCCTCGCCTGAAAGACTCGCTTCTTTCACGCACATGTACTGGAAGATAATGAAAATTTTATATTTTGTGTATAGAAGAAATGTACTTTTGAACTATGTTGTGTAGTATACTTCTTTAACATATAATTGTTCATAAAAACGGAACGCTTTTTTAAATAGCTATACTTGTTTTGCCGTATTCAGTTTAATTTGGTGCAGAGACGACACATGACTTTGCATGTTAAGTGAAGTTGTTTGTCTAGATCGGTTTAAATAGACTATTTAATCTGGACCAAATTAAACTGAATACGGCAAATTAGTGTGTGCGTTAAAGTACAGTTGGTTTAGTTTTAAACTCTTTAAAAATTTGCTCCACGAAAACTTTGTCGCGAGTATTGGGCCATTTTCGACAACTGATGCCGTAAAGTCTGGCCGTTACACAATGTCTGTAATTACACAAGTAAGCATCATTGAACCGTCAATCTTTATTTCTTTGAGCCAAATGACTTAGCCTATCAGAGTATCTAAAGAAGTACAAAAATAATTACTAGTAATCCAGAGTGAAAGAGAAAGTAAACAAATAGGAATTAAAATTACGTTACAAAGTTACTAAGTTTACGTCATACATGGTGTCTGCCTACTTCGATATTTAACAAGCATTCTGAGAGTATTGCATAGCAATACGTAGTCCCCTACCGGAGGCAAAAATTATTGGATCGCAACAATATTCAAAGTTCATTATGAGACCAAGGTTATGGTAAAATGAAAGATTGGGAAACCAAGATAGGAATGGTTAGAAATCAACTACTATTCAGGTACAAAGACTAGACAAGGAAAACTTCAAAATCGATCTGTAACTTGTTATGGCAAAGCAATCATCATGATGTACTGAATATCAAATGAATATCTGCAAGCACATTAAAAAAGTCCAGAAAACTGATAATTCATGTTATTTTTTCAAGTCCAAGTGCCATAACTTAGTGAAAAATCAACGGACCGAGACGACACTCGAACTTGATCTGTAATTTGTTATGGCAAAGCAATGTACCAAATAGATTTAATATCAAAGGAATATCTGTAAGCACATATAAAATAAAGTCTGAAAAACAAATAATTCATCCTATATTTCTAAGTCCAAGGGCCATAACTTAGTGAAAAATCAACGGACCAAGACGAAACTCAAACTTAATCTGTAACTTGTTATGGCAAAGCAATGTACCAAATATCAAATGAATATCTGCAAACACGTAAAAAAAGAAGCTATTTTCTAAGTCCAAGGGCCATAACTTAATGAAAAATCAACGGACCGAGACGAAATTCAAACTTGCTCTGTAACTTGTTATGGCAAAGCAATGTACCAAATATCAAACGAATATCTACAAGCATGTCAAAAAAAGTCCGGAAAACTAATTTGCAGGACTGATGGACAGACAGACAGACGGACGAAGCGCAAACCTAAAGTCCCCTTCGACTTCGTCGGTAGGGGACTAAAAAGATGCTTAAACATCGTGTAGGAACACTCAAAATGTGTCCAAGTTTCATAGGATCGTTGGCATTACTAGTACTTAATGATTGAATTGATTTAAAATGCATCCGACCTAGAATAATAATACTTTATCAAGCTTCATATGCACCTTGTTCAATTTAAGAGGAAATGACTATCGTTGCCATTATTTGTAAAGATAAAAAGGCAAGACATTGAGAGAGAGAGAGAGAGAGAGAGAGAGAGAGAGAGAGAGAGAGAGAGAGACCAACAATACTCAACATCCAAAGTGTCAGATCTGATTCTAGATACGATATCAAATAAATAAGGATTAAAAACTACTAAAAACGACCATATTCGATTGTCAAATTTTCTGGAAAAAGAAACAATGTAGCACTAAATCTAACTTACAAAGGCCAGGGGGAAATAGGTTGTCTACATATTATTGAACCCTGACGATTTCAATATGAAGGCACCCTGTCTCTCTCCCCCCCCCCCCCTCCCTGCTTTTTGCTAGTCATTTGTTATTGATTTGCTACCTCACATTAAGTGCGAGGACTTGTGAAGATGGTGTTAATTTGTCTCTTTTTTTTAATTAAATTTATTTCTATGTAAATACCCCTTCTCTCTCTCTCTCTGCATAAAACTCTAGATTCCAACAATATTCTATAACCGAAAGTGTAAATTCAAGGTCAAAATCCTTTTTTTGCACTAAAATGACCAACGATAAGAATAGTATATTGAAAAATTCAGAACAGCCTGTCCCTCCCTCGGGACGCACGAAAGCGTTTTAATTACAGGTAAGAGGGCTAAAAAGGGATGTTAAAGGAATCCATAAAGCTAACGCTAAACTTAAATCTACACTGATTCTACTAATGTAATTTAGATTACACGTTCATTGTTTTTGATTTGCTATTCAATATGATATCTATGGAGTACATTAGGGCACGTCCTATTCGTCCATCAATTTCAGGGGATAGAGGATATATTAGCGCGTGAGAAAAATCTAGTGTTTTAAAGAGGAAGTAATTAGGCAATATCAAAAAGACCAGGACATGTTTGTAAAATGCCTGAAGGAGTCGATAGGTAAGTACCACATTAGCGGAGAAAGCTTTGTAAAGATACGTGGACTGAATTAAACTCGGGATACAGATAAACTCGACTGGTAAGTAGGACAATGTACACCATCTTCTTTAAAGCAACACAGTCTGGTCATTATAAAATTTCAATTTCAATCAAGAGTACATTTAGTTTCCGTGTTAAAGGGAACATTCTGATATAAATATATTCAAATCTTATTTCATGCATTCGAGTTAATTATGATAAATTTGAATTTTAATGTTTGATATGTATATGATGCTGTTCTGTCATAATGCATCTCTCTCTCTCTCTCTCTCTCTCTCTCTCTCTCTCTCTCTCTCTCTCTCTCTCTCTCTCTCTCTCTCCGTTGGCGGACCTAGAGAGGTGGGAAAAGGCCCTCGCTGGTCTGTCCCAATATTTTTCAGATAGCCAAATTTCAGCAGCTAAGGTCGCAACCACCCCTTTAAAAATTAATATTTTTCTGGATCCACCAATATTTTTTTAAATATAAACGATGGAGATAACTATAGCCTGATTGAGTGATTCATTTACCTTACAGCAGTTATAGATAATAATAAATTTGCAACAAGTGATTGGATCAAAGAATGATATAACACTGTAGTTCTGTAGTGAATCGAACATGGAAGAGGAACATGGCTACTTGAAAGTGGAGCGCGATTCCACACACCAATCGACATATGAAGGAGCGGTAGACACTGTCTCTTCAACTCTCACATACACGAGACACACAATGGACACGAAGACATTGTATACAAGAAAACATGGATTGAACAAAAACGTGTTCCGTGGTTCATCTAGAGTTTCCGGAAGTGAACCGGTAGAACATGATGAGGAAGGGGAGGGAGTTCAATTAAAGGAACACCCCTCTAATTACTATTTGGGTTCCGAGAGTTCTGGATACGCCGAATCCTGGGACAGCAAACGAGATCACCCAGTGCTGGACCAACTCCCCCATGATCCTGATAGTGTAATGAGGTCTTTCATTCTCCGATCATCTAGTAGTAACTCATCTAGCCAGATTTCCGATTTGTTCACGTCGGAATGTGAGTACCATAAAAAGAAAGAGTGATTCGGGAATACATAATTTATTGCATAGATCCTACAACATATAAAAATATACCCTGACTAGAATTAAGGTCATGGGGATTTTTTTATCTTTACTGACGATGAAAAATATTTAGATCTGCAAAAATAAAACTTTAGAGATTATCTTCCTATAGGTTCAACATGCAAGATGTTCAGAGAGACATGTCCATCGCAAGAAACTATAGATTTCTGGAACGAGGTGGAAGCCAGTGGAAATAACAGAAAAACGAACTGCCATTCCAAAGTATTTTGTTCATCGTTCGTTAGATTCAGGAAATAAGAAATAACTATTGTTCATAAAAACAAACAGCCATTTAAAGATATTTAGATTCGGGTGTGTTTTGATGTATATCTTCAAAATGTTGATGATGTTGTAGGCCAACAATATCAGTATGATATCATACTGCTTAAACACCAGTCACGTGGTCGCGTTGGCTCAGTGGATAGCGTGTTCTCTTCGTGATCGCGGGAGGGTTCGAACCCCGCTCGTGTCGAACCGCGGCGGTTAATCAAACTGTAGAAGCGAAAGTCGCGGGTCTTTCAGATGAAATCTTATAGAAACGGATATTCCTTGTTGAGTCAGGCGTTGGCACGTTAAAGAACCCTCACTGCTACAGCATCGAGCGTCATAGGTTTAAATGATGTTGATGCAAGCATTACACGATTCCCATTGGACATCTATCATGCTACAACAAGAAACGGTTTGCAGACATTTCTTACCGCATCAGCGCGCGTTTAAAAAAAAAGAAAAAAAGAATCATTTTAAAAATATCTATCGGCAGACTTCAAAAGCAAGGAACATTGTAGATGAGGAAATAAGAAAATAAATTCTTGTTTTGATATTTTAGTTTTGGATAAAGTTCTACGAGAAACTGAAAGAAAAATTTCCCTTGGAAGAGGGGCTAAACAGCAGGCAGACTAAATACTTACTGAAGACCCTCCTGGGGGTAGACGGGGCAGGTAATGTATTGTAGTTAAGGAAATACTTACTGAAGACACTCCTGGGGGTATAGGCGGGACAGGTAATTTATCGTAGTCAAGGTAAAAGTAGTAGATAATTCTTTAAATTTAATGTACCGTTGATCATTTAGTTTTTTCCCGACGATCAGTTGTATTTCTTCCGTGACAAAGTGCTGCGATTATCTACAATGAGCACTCGAGGTTTTTTTTTTTTTTTTTTTTTTTTTTTTTTTTTTTTTTTAATAAGCAGTGGAAACCCATCCCAAACTGCCGGGTTCTTTGAATGTTCATTTCTAATAGGTGTGACACGTACATGTTTACTACTAATAAGCAATCTTTATTTTGAGTGAGATACGGAAAATATTACTTCGTTTATAATGGTGACTAATTGAAGGAAGAACAGTTTTGCTTTGCTGAGTTGTTATATAGCAATCATACAATTTTACACATTAGGTGAAGAGACACGTTTTGTTAAATGGGAAACTACATTCTCTGCATACTAGAAAATAATGACGAAGAAATAACCAGGAAATGTAAGATGTATACACTAACGCTGACGATGTTTTAGATGATAGGGAGGTCAGCTTGTCAAACTTTCTGAAGATTGTGAGGTTCTTTGGGCCGGTGAAGACAAACGGCGAATCTGGAAAATGCTGCTTTGTGGATCATGTAAGAAAAGAAATTTTTAAAAATAAACTTAGGATGAAAATTGTCAATATTCAGAAATAATTTCCCGATATGTCTATATTGTCAACTAAAACAGGTGTACCAGGTCTCACATATACCACAGGGTGTTTTTTTTTTTTACCATCTATTCTACTAGTGAACACTTTTTATAGACCTGAACGCGTATTGAACATGATCTCTTTTTGAAATAAAGAAAATTGAATCTTTCTTTGAATCTTTGAAACTTTTACAGTTTTACAGGGATCCAGAAAGGCTGTTCTTATATATATATATACGCTTTCACATATTTTGCCTCTGATTTTTACAATCATGATGGCCAAACATAAATCGTTTCGTAAGCTCTAGTTGTTTAATTTATTCAATCATTCAATAATCAATTATTGAATTTGCTCGGTCAATACAATGCTTTAACTACACTCCAAGTACAGTACTCACCTCGTCCAATTATGGGGTTGATGCATATTGTATTTCTCAGGTTGCTAAACATCGTAGTACCCCCCATCCCCACCAAATCATTATTTGTGTAATATTTACATTTCCTTTGTTTTTGTCTTTGATTGTAATGAAAGCCATTTCCTCATGAATGCACTGAAGTTGTGAAAAATGCGTACATTGTATATAGATTCTGATGAATATAGACTCGTACGTCTATTTTAATGGCTGGAACCGACAGAAATGAAAGTGAGATATATAGATTTATATACCTGAAGGTGTGAACTGAAATTTCATGAAAGATATCCAAATTTTCTACGGCTAGGGGGTCATTTTTCGATGTCGAAAAATGACCCCGGTCATTATTCTATGCGAGTCCAAATTTGCCTCTACACCGGCGTGAGGTCATGCTCCATTATTTACAAAAAATTAAATTTATTTTTAAAATATAACAGCGTATTCACCTGAAAAGTTATCAATTGTAAAATATACATACAGAATTTTTTTAAAAAAAACTACTACTTATTTTGAATTACAAAAACCTGTTTATGGGGATCATCAAACTTTGAAAACGTACTTTGACGCGAATCATACCTTGTTAGGTGAATAACAGTTAGAACACGGCAGACGTCCGGAAAACGATCATGAAAATCTACGAAAATTGGTACATTTCCATTGCAGTATATCAATATGCGACGTAGGTAATATGAGTAGTATATTTTTTCTTGTCTGTGTAATCTCGTGAAAAAGTGAACAGTCTATTGTGTCCTATGGTCAATTCAGGTGAGACAACATCAACTATTACCGCAGGAAACAAAACATATCCGATTATCATCTTTTGTCTAATTGTTCTAAAGAACGGTCCATCTCAAATGGTACTGACTAAAACCCGGTCTCGGTCCCGGTCTTCGGTCTCGGTCCCGTGACTAAAACCCGGTCTTCGGTCCCGGTCCCAGATTTTTTTATTCGATAAAAACAGAATACATCAGAATATTTTAGCCCCAATTTCTCGTTAATTTAGAAGTGACATATCATGCCTGCATTCTGATAGTTGATTGATAATATTATTGTCGTCTTTCGTAAAATAATATGTGAAAACTCCGGGACCGGTGGGACCGAGAAGTAAAAACAGTGCTAAAAGCCGGTCCCGGTCTCGATGTTTTTTATTTTTCTAAATAGCCGCTTTAATCTACCTTTTTATGAGAAAAAGATAAGAGTGTTATATTCAATGACATTCCTTTGTATGCACATGTATGTTTCTGATTTATTGTATGTTTGTGCTTTATTCCAATTTTCCTTTTTAATGTCAAAATCGAACTCAACTACGTGATTTTTCTCTCCCAAATGAACGCGTTACCATACATTTTCATAAAAAGATAAGGGTGTAGAAGAGAAATGATATATATGTACTTATCCTGGTGTATTTGTTTGTAATTTACTGTTGGATGTAGTATTTACAAAGTCTTTTTTATATTTCATTTAGGTCAAACACCTGACCACACGATTGATAAAATTTTCAAATTCAATGTTGGTGTATTCCGAACCGGGTCTCTGTATATGTACATGTATTCTCTCTCTCTCTCTCTCTCTCTCTCTCTCTCTCTCTCTCTCTCTCTCTCTCTCTCTCTCTCTCTCTCATTTACGAGTGTATCGTGAGAATCGCATTAATTTGTTAAATTATGATGTTATATTAGTTGTTTTAATCAGGGAAGAAAAGCCTCTATGTAAATATTAGAATAATACGTGCAAGATATGAGTCCAGAATGTACGATGTATGAAGTACTTTAAAAAATTATGTTCATAAGTGAAATGAAAAAAAAAAAAAACCAAAACAAATATTGTTCTTAAATTTTATTATGATTATTGAAATATGATGAATAATTGTTGTTGATAGCGAAACAAAATTAATGTGGGCTCTAGTCAACAATCCCTCCCCCGCCCCTTTCCAGAAAGATTCTGAATACAAGAATGATGCTTTTGAAAAGCAAATGTTATACCGCCGTAATCGGATATTCGGGGCGCATTTATATAGTTTGTCAGCAAAAACTTGAACCTTCGGCATAACTTTTGAATGCATGTTGATAGGGTTTTCATGTGTACTCCTTGTGACAAGACCTTTCTTTACATGCAAGTCTTCACTTTTCAAATTTGACCTACTTTTGAAATTTTTTAGCTTTAGCCATAACTCTTGAATGGTTAGTAAAAATACACGAGGGTATAGAATGCTTCACGCAGGCATACTTTTCATGAAGCGCTAACAGTAGGCCTATTTGTATTTTCAAAACTGAAATTTATTTCTTAAATAAATTTACATGTATGTCTTGCATATTTATAAATGTAGATTTCATTGTTTGTAAATTTATCAGTTTATGTCATGCACTTTGAAATATAAGATATTTTGAAAATAGGAAACCAACAGTTTTTGTGCAGCATAATTAATACATATATGTTTGCACATATACGTATATAACTATTCACAATGAATATAGTTACCACATAATATTACAGTAAAACATACCATAGAGTATTTGAAGATCATCTAAAGTCAGAGGGTATCTTCTGTATAAGTATACAGAATCTGACATTTTTGGTAAGCATGTGCTCTATGTATGACACACTTTTATAGATACTATAAATATATTAGGTGGACCTTTTTAAAAGCATTGTATCTAAAAGAACCACAACTGAAAAAAAAAGAAGAAAACTAAGTATGAAATAAGAAAGAAAAAAATATTTTATAGTTATTATTTATTGGTTATATATATACAACTATACCCATATAAAGAGATCGGGTTCGGAATACCAAACATGAAGCTTTGAAAACTGATTTTGACAGGAATAGAAGAAAAAAATAAATGAACAAATAAACTAACTGTAAATTACAAACAAATACACCAGGATAAGTACATATATATTATTTTCCTTCTACATCCTTATCTTCTAATGAAAAGGTAGTGTAACGCGATCATTTGGGACAAAATGTCACGTACATGTACATGTAGTTGAGTTCGATTCTGACATAAATACATGTATAAAGAATATTGGAATAAAAAACCTATACACACAATAAATCAGAAATATATGTATACAAAGGGATGCCATTGAGTATCACGTCCTTATATTTTTTTTTTATGAAAAGGTTGATTAAAGCGGCTATTGAGGAAAAATGTCGAGACCGGGACCGGCTTTTAGCACTGTTTTTATTTCTCGGTCCCACCGGTCCCGGAGTTTTCACATATTATTTTACAAAAAAAAGAAGAAAAAAAAGAAAAGAAAATAATATGATCAATTTACTATCAGAATGTAGGCATGAGATGTCATACCTAAGTTATTGAGAAATGGGGCTCAAATATCCTGATATATTCTGTTCTTATTGAATAAAAGTATCTGGGACCGGGACCGAAGACAGGGTTTTAGTCACGGGACCGAGACCGAAGACCGGGACCGAGACCGAAAACCGGGACCGAGACTAGGTTTTAGTCAGTACCATATCAAATAGTTTAAATGCATGCTTTTATTTTGGTATATATATCAGATATGCGTTTCTGCGTAGGACCAGAATACCGAATCTAGCCTTTGCGTTGGAGCGTCACTCTTTCGTGTTTTTAAATCAGCTTATTGATCCAGATATGTCCTCGTCTTTTTGTCTTTGCCTAATTACTTCCTCGGTTTTGTTTTGATGTTTTTTCGCCACGTTCAACAATTTTTCAGTTATATAGTGGCGCCCAGTTTTCGTTGGTGGAAGAGAGAACCCAGATACAATTATTTGTAACTGGGAAAAGACCACCGACCTTCCGTAGGTAAACTGGGAAACTTTCTCACTTTCAGGCGCGAGCGGGATTCGAACCCTCGCCAACCAGAGGTGCAATGTTCTGACCACTCGGCCACGGAGGCCCCTTACTTCCTCGTTAACACACTGTAGATTTATCTACTGTGCCAATATTCGCTGCCCCTTGATATGTTTGTATTTTGTGCGTGCGTATGTTTGTATACATTATGTATATATAAGTAAACCATTTGTTAAAAAAAAAGACTTGTATAGACATTGAATGTTAATCACTGACTTATGATTATTTTTGCATAAGCTGCACATGATCGTGACGAAATCATTGAAGAAAGAGACACACAGAGATAGGTTAGTGTTTCACGTTCATTTTGGAGAATAAGCTTGAAAAATATTTAATTTGAATATCGGAAATGGTCAACGATTTCCATGTCTTTCCAAGTGGAAAAGGACTAAAAATAAATTAAAAATAGTATCAACCAATCCCTTTTTAGCTCGCGTGAGCTGAAATCTCAAGTGAACTTTTCTTATCACTTATTTCCGGCGTCTGTCTGTCTGTAAACTGTTTACATTTATCGACTTCTTCTCCTGAACCGCTGGTCCAATTTCAGCCAACCTTGACACACAGCACCCTTGGGTGAAGGGCATTCAAGTGTGTTTAAATGAATGGCCAGATCCACTGGGCAGGAACGTTGAAATTTACATGAACTCTTCCTGACAGAGTGCAGATTCAAGTTGGCTAAAAGCATGACCCTCAAGGGTAGAGTAGGGTCACAATAGGGGATCAAAGTTTTAGATGCGAATATATAGGGACAGTTTTAACAATCTTCTCCTCAAAAACCACTGGGTCAAAAAAGTGGAAATTTAAATGAAAGCTTCCTGACATAGAGTAGATTCCATTTTGTTCAAATCATGGTTCCCAGGGGTAGGATGGGGCTACAATAGGGATCAAAGTTTTGTATGCTGATATATACATGTATATTATAAAGGGAAAATCTTTTAAAATATCGCTTGAACTATTTAAGCTACCGTTAGGGCTATCATATTTTGTATATACATTCCTTACAGTAAGTTCCAACGGTGTGTGATCTTGACCTCGACGTTTAATGTACTTTTAATAAAACTCTGACCTATTTAATATGTCCTGAACTATTTAAGGTAGATCTTTGATATCTTGTATATAAATTTCTTATGGCAAGACCTTGTATTTGATATCACCTTGTAACTTTGAACTGGGAGTTAGATCGACGTTTAAGAAAACATAACCTATAAAGTAAAGTTTTAGGTGGGGCTTTCATATTTTGTATGTAGGTTCGTTATGGCAAGACATTGTGACTTAATAGTGTTTGATGTTTGACATTAGGGTTTGACTTACTTAAAAACCCCATGACCTATTCAATATATTCTGAACTAATTATGATAGGGCTTTCATAATTCTTACATAGATTCACTATGACAAGACCTTATTATACTTTGGTGGTTACTTGTGTCACTATGACAAGACCTTATTATACTTTGGTGGTTACCTGTGTCACTATGACAAGACCTTATTATACTTTGGTGGTTACCTGTGTCACTATGACAAGACCTTATTATACTTTGATGATTACCTGTGAACAACGGCAGGTCCAAGGTGGCTAAGGTGAGCGATGTGGTCCATGGGCCTCTTGTTTTGTGCATTTATTGTGCTTTTGGTATTTTGTTTTTAGACAGTCTTACTAGTACAAATCTGCAATTAATTGACAGAAATACCACTTTTATACCATCATGACGATAATAATTTGCAAATTTGAATGAGTGGAAAATGAAGACAACACGAAATATTGATTGAATTTAGTTCACCAGAGTTAAAGACTCTAATGCGCTTCTCAGATCAATGTTTGTCCACTGTCTGCATGCCGGTTTGGTGTAAACTTTTCATATCTTCCCAAGAACCATTGAGCCAATTTCAATTTAACATAGCAAAACATTATCTGGCTAAGAGAATTAAAGTTTGTTCAAATAAAAACAGATGTTCCTTTCTAGGCGAAATAATTCTAAGAGTATTGAAAAAAGAATATGCTGACTAAAAAGAGAAATAATCAAGATTCAACGTTGTTCAAACCTTGAGCCCTTAGTTTTGTTTAATACTAGGTATATCATCAAAATGCTTCTTTAGAACCAGATGAATACAATTTCATCAAATTAGTACACAAGCATCCTCGTAAAGTGTAGATTAAGTTTGTTCAAAACATGACCGCTTGGGTTATGGCTAGCTGCAATAATGTAGCCCTATCCAATTTTTTTTAAATTCTGACGTTTTCGGGATAGGGCTACAATTCCATAGGATCTCCGTAATGATGCAAAATAATTTTATGAATAACCGATAATAAACTCTGTGTATTAGTCCCAAATGTTGTTTACACCAAAAGGAGTACCAACTTTGTGCTCGGACATGTCTAATAAAGGTGTTTTTCATTAAATACAATGTACAGCATGCAAAATTCTTCGTCTGCTCCACCATGCTTGTTATCGCGGGATCTCGTAGGTGGATCTAATGAAAACCCTAAACATTGACAATCAGCGCGAAAATGTAGTTGCTCGAGCCACTTCGACAAAGAAAGGAAAATCATATTGTTGCAGAAAGAATTTACACTCTGCTGTTCGGTTTTTAACTTGATATTAAATTCAAACCTTTTCAATACCGACGAAATAGCTTTCGCCTCCATACTTGTCCATTGATGTAAATACTACCTTATATGGCATATGCAAATGACTTGACAATCGGAAGTTTATACTTCAGTATATCAAACATGGCGCACAAATATGTATCGAGAAATTGGAATTTATCGAAATTGTTGAAAACGGTAGAATAGAGCCTCACAAATCTTAAGTTGCAGGTTGTAAATTTATATATTGACTAAGAAACATAGAATATCATTTTATTTACGTAAAGAAAGTCAGGAAATGTTTAGAATGAGCGCAAATGTTGCAGGAGTGAATCACTCCCGCATTTGCACCATTACGGAGATCCTAAGGAGTTTTAGCCCTCTCCCTAAAAATAAATAATAAAAAAAAAAAATATCAGAGAGGGTTACATTATTGCAGCTAGGGTTATGGCATGACCAAAAATTGGGATAGATCTAAAGTTGTACGTTCGAATACATTTGGAAAATTCATCGAAGCTCTTCTTCTCAGGAACCACAAAGGTAAAATTGATCAAATTGTTATGCAATCATCCTCATTTTATGTAGTTTCTTATTCAAGTCGCATCAAATCATACCTCCAAGACAAAGTCTGTACAGGAATAAGATTATAAAGGTTTACATGGGAAACTGCAACTTGTGAGGGAAGCGATGTGACCCACGAACCGTTTGTTTGATGTACATTCCCTGGGCTTACATAACTTTTCCACAGTTATCTCTAAGTGATATCTCTTATGATAATCGCTGTAAACTAGTGAGCGTTCTCTTGTGATAGTTTGGACTTTATAATGCTTTAATTCATTTTGTACTTTCACCCCAGCTGGTTTGCTGGTGAGATGACAAGAACTGAGGCTGAAGGTCTACTTATGAAGCAAAAGGACGGTACATACCTCGTCAGGTAAATAGTGTTGACATCGGAGAGGGTGTAGGAGGTCAATTTGTGAATATTTTTCAACTTGAGAATCCATGAAAAAATAATCCAAAAACTCACCAAACGTATGTTTTGCAACCATTTTATCATTCAATGAATACATTCAGCTTCTCCATCGTCAACTTCTCATATTTATGTAGCAACATTCCATTATCACCTGCATATGGTGTTTATATCTCTCAACTGATTCGATACGCAAGAGCTTGTTCTGCGAATGATCAATTTTTAAATCGATGCAGGCTACTGACAAACAAGTTCATGTTACAGGGGTTTCAACAGTCTCGATTGAAGTCAACATTTCGCAATTTATTTGGTCGTTATAACGATCTAGTTTGCCAATACAACCTGTCTGTAGGTCAGAGGCTGTCTGACGTGTTTCTGACCAATTGTTAGGCCGTTCTTGTCACTCTGATTTTACTACGAATTGCTCCGTTTGTCGGATCGGGATATAGGGCTCAAGGAGGGTCTGATTGTTCAAGAGGGGATGCTTACTCCTTTTAGACACCTGATCCCACCTCTGGTATATTCAGGGGTCTGTGTTTGCCCAACTCTCTATTTTGTATTTCTTATAGGAGTTATGGGATCACAGTTTGTTGTATTCACCTTTCATTCACCGCTTTCAAACTGCTTCCAACGAGCAACAGATATGTAACGATTTCATGATTCCTCTAGTACACCTCTGATCCAACTACGCAATGTTGTGTAACGTTGGTTTTAAGTGAATTGGTGGTGGTGCAACGTTGACCAAACACAGTTTAATGTTGACTGAAGATGTCAAATTTTTACGCCCTAACGATCTGTCCTCGTGGGCCTCTGTTTTTTGCGGTCCCACTTAGTTGCCTCTTACGACAAGCAAGGCGTAGTGAGGACCTATTCTAACCCGGATCCCCACGGGATGAAACAAAGCTGAAGAGTGACAGTTGTGTGTATTGTATAAAGAACAAATACATTGTCTTCATGCAGATCTTAAGAAATACCTGACTGCAGGGAAACACTTACCACCCTTGAAAGGCCTTATCTATAGATTATTGAAATTCAGTTGTATTCAGCAATTTTCCTGCTTTATTTAAGAATATTAGAAAAATATCGATACACTAGATTTTGGAGAAATGTTTTCCTATGAATGAAATATGTGAATCAAAACTACATTTTGGAATGCCAAAACAAACGTTATTTTGACATTGTTGTGATATTGAACCATATTCGTATAATCAAAGTACCTGTCATGTCTAATAGATACACCTCGAAATAAGGACCCAAATGACAAAAATTCATTATTCTGAGAGGGAGAGAGATGCTACTGACATTTTGTAATTATTTCACTGCTAAATTATGTTTAAAACCATTCACATACATTGCCAAATAATCTTAATTAGATTAACTAAAGTAACTAATTAATGTCTCCCAATAGGATGAGTCAGAGTGGATCGGATAACGGCGACTTCGTGGTTTCTGTGAAGCATGACAATGAATGTCATCATTTTGCAATTGAGGTAAGTGAATTTGATAAAGACCTAATAGTTGTTTTCAAAGTTGCCTTGATGACCCATCGTTCAAACAGGTGTTTTGTACTCACTCATGACAACTTTACGAAGTGAGCCACTACCTTCAAATGAGAGTAAACGACGTCTATTTTCAGTAGAGACCGGTTACAGGTTTTGCACATAAACGAAATATACATTGATGTATCGGTATTTTGTTAATATCGGGAGGTTGTCTTTCCCCCCAGGGTAATCCACTAGAATCTTCCAGAAGTCCCACCCTAAACTGTCACCTGACCTTCCTGGGTAGGACTTATAGAAGTCTTCCAGAGGCCATTGAGGACCTACAGACCACCCCTCTGCAGGAAGAAGAGAATGAGGAGGATATTTGGTGTACAAGAATGTGTCCCAGTCTGCCATTGAACAGCATCGTTACACCGTATAAACGAACTAAATGAAGAAAATCAAAACACGGCCGTCTCAAGCAATTCAAGAATTCTAAAAGGCAGTTTGGGATTTCCACATTATTTTCATGTTTAAGCACAGACAGGAAATCAAGTTCTCAAGGAAGTATTTTTTTAATGTCATAAGAGTTAATGGTAAGAGTTATACATATGAGGATATTCGGCACCCACTTGATAAAAAGAAGTCAGGTACATTATTGGTATTTGATATATACAATTTTTTTGTTTCCGTCATTTTTGCGGCTGGTTGGAATTCCTCAACCTTTATCGAAGTAGACATTTTTGTGCTGTGCTTTGATTTTTAAGACTGCGTTTATATTCAATCTTTAGTAAAAAGGAAACCCTTGTACATGTATAGAGGCTAAAGAAGAATTCGTGAGAAGTATGATAATGGGAATGAAATCAATCATCACGAGGATACAATAAACAATTACAGCGAAAACTCGATAATGAATGAAATTGTAGACAAAACTATTTTGATATGCATATACATGTATTGAGATCTGACGATAAACTTTTAATAAAATAATAGTTATGTATGTTAAGATTGTCACTTCTATTCAAACATATTTATAGCTATTATCTAAAGCGTTCGCTTCGTGAACAGAGGGTCTTTGGTTCGTGCCTTGCCCGTATCAAGCTAATGAAAAATAGGTAGCCATTGCTTCTTCGTCAGACGCTCGGCATCAAGAAATGAAAGATAACTCCCATAAGCAATAAAAAATAGATATAGTTGGACAAACACGGACCCTTGGACACACCAGTGGAGATCAGGTGCCTAGGAGGAGTAAGCATCCCCTGTCGACCGGTCACACCCGCCGTGAGCCCTATATCCTGATCAGGTAAACGGAGTTATCCGTAGTGAAAATCAGTGTGCCAAGAACGGCCTAACAATCGGTATGAAACACGTCAGACAGCATTTTACCCAATGATAGATATATAGTTATTGTGAATAATAGGCTTGAAAGTTCCCATTGATTTCTATGGCATTTAATCAGCGTCTGTCGTGCATTAACAATTGAACCCTTTTATCTTTAGAGAACTGCCATTATGAGTCTTTTCAAAATTTTAAACACGGCCAAAACTTCACCATACTAAAATTACCCCACCCACTCTACAACCTCAGAACTGTACAAAGTCGTATAGAGGTGGAAGGCCTTTACTGATCTTGTAAATTTTATGATCTTCGGGATAGAGGTTCTGACTCCAGGATGAAGCCAAACTTGATATATAGTGTTTATGTGTAAAACATTTCAATCACATCTTCTTGAATGCTATTGATACTAAATATATTTAGAAGGAGCAGGTAACCCTTTACCAAAATTGTAAATTCCATTGTCCCAGGGATAGGGTTTTAGTTCCTGGGTGAGGCCAAAATTATTATAATACATATAACTTGTGTTTATCAACGTCAGATATAGTTTATATTTCAACATGGTAAACAGTTTCAGAACATTATTTCCCATCCATACATGTTATATTCTTTCAGAAAGTAAATATTTAATAGTTGTGTGTAAATGAAGAATAATGCATGAACTTCTTTTCTTGTTCCTCGTCATTAACATTACAGACAGAATTTATCAAATCAACTTTGCACTTTTCAGTACTTTCAGTACTTTGATTTATTTTAAAGCAAAAATAGTAGAATACAGATATAATCAAAGTACTTAAAGTACTCATGGGAGTTGAACATTGTGGAAATTCAGTTAGAGAAGATAATACTGGAAGGGTAGGGGGATAAATGACTGAAAATTATCATGATTTTAGATACAAATCAACTGTTGTTGTTTTTCAAAGCGTTACAACAGCAAACATGGATAATGGAAGGCCCATGGGCCACAACGCTCCTCGAGTAACTGAAGTCGTGTTGTTGTTTTCTAGAATTTCACCCCTTTATATTCTCATGAAAAATGTGACCACATATTATGGCCCAAACTTTCAAATCAATATGGTTATCAATGCCTTGCAGTTATGAAGAAGTTTTTCCCCTGTATATATACATTCAAGTTTAATCCTAGTTATAGCTAATTCTAAGGATTCATTACTTGAAAAGGTAGTCCAATATGCTAAACTGTCACCTGAGTATACTACAGTCCTGTAGAGGATCAATGGAATGGTAAATAATTGTATAATAACTCAAAATAAATGAAATGCAAAAAAATTAAAAATTGTCGGGCATCGGAAATGCACAAGCCAAGTTGCGCAAGGAATGGGCATAGAGGGAACCGGCAGAAACGTTTTCAAGAATTATCAAGCAGGGAGCAAAATTTTGCGTACATAAATTTCAGCCGACTTCAATCCTTTGTGACCTTGACCTTTAACCCTTGACCAAAATCAATAGGCTTCTTTGTCTCATCAAGGGCGATAATCCATCTATGTTTAATTGAGATCCTATAATTTGTTAAACAATTATAGTGCAGAAAACAAAATATTCTCCAAATTTCAGTCTATTTATAGCCACTGTGACTTTGACCTTGTGACCCCGGAATCGATAGGCTTCTTGTCTTACTTAATCGATGTAAGTTTGATTGAGATCCTATAATGCGTTCAAGAGTTATGGTGCGGAAAACAAAATTTTCTCCAAATTTCAGTCTATTTATAGCCAGTGACCTTGACCTTTGACCTAGTGACCCCAGAATCGATAGGCTTTCTCATCTTACTGAGGGTGACAATCCATCTAAGTTTGAATGAGATCCTATAATTTGCTCAAGAGCTATGGTGCGGAAATGAAATGTTGATGCGTGCCCGCCTGCCCGCCCAAAGGTACTTCATCAGATCATAAGCCGAGTTCGACTTCATCTCAACTCCGCTAAAAATGAAACACTAGTCAAATAATGTTATTTGTTGCCAAGGTATTTGGGATATTATACTGTGGCTCAAACAGGGGGTGAATGAACCTGACAGTATGGAAAGCATATAGTGGAATCAGACTTGTGATGCTGGAAATCTATAGTGATTAATAAACTATACATGTACAAGATCCATAACTATATTTTTTTCAGTTTGTGAGGGAGAATCCTCATGTCTCTTTCATCTGTAGACAAATAAACAATGTGTTTTGACCAGAGCAATTTCCAATCCTGTTTGCAGCATAAATTCAACATTGTGGCAACTGGGTTAAACTTTGATAGTGAAGTAATACATGGCAGCACCTTATCCCATGCTCTTAAAATTTCTGTTTGACACACACTCATGACATCCACTCAAACATTACAGAGTGCAGCAAAATCCCATTGTAATAGGGGATTCAAAATGGATAACTGGTACAAAATATGGTACATACTATTCAAAAAGGATAATGAATTTGACATATTGATGTCTTGGAAAAGGAAATTCTGACATCGGGGCTCTAAGCGTTTTCAAACATTGTCATTTGATAAAAGTGTTCTACATTTTTAAAAATAGAGATTAATATGTCTTTACATACATAGGTGAGAAAGTTTCCATTATTCCTAGCCGAGACATACCATGTATGCGCAAAAAATTCATAAACAAATATAACACTACTCACGTAGAAAATGTGGACCTTACCGTCATCAAGCGCAGCGAAACACGCCATTTCCAGATTATAGTCGACGAAAGCTCGGTAACAGTAATGAATAAGGTACACTCATTTTGTATCTATTTTGTGACTTTCTTTATTAAAAGGAACAGTTCTCTAATGTGTAACGTGCAATTACTACGTAATTCAATAACTTGAAGCATGAAGCAGTTTCACTTTGCCACCGGATATAAGAAATTTTATTTCGTATTCCGATCCCAATCGAAAGTTGTTGACTGGGAATGACGTGTTTTAATTCAATCTACATGTAACATATAAGCATTTTTTATATCACATTAAAAAAAAACCCCAAATATATACACATACACAATGTTGTAGAGTTATTTCTTGTAAATTTTCTGAGGTTTCGCACCATATTCGATATTTCGCGCCACGGTGTCAATAGGGCTTGTGTGCAGTTGTCGTTCGTTTCCCTATCAATGTTTATAGGTGACGCTGCGCTACAAACGACAATTTTCAACCTTATCTTTTATTTTTCTATGTCTATCAGTATCAATTTGATCGAAATCTTGTATTCAAATTGATTTGAATACAATATCATTGCATTTATTTACATATCAATTACCAAAATTAGATTAATTCAGAAAAGTTACATGGATTATTTAATGGCGGATGTTTATAAAAGTTTATGTTGATTTACCTAGGAGTAAATCAGCTGACACAGAACCCCCGCTGACGACCACTATACAAATCAATACAAATTACTGCGCAGAAAAGTGCGTGATGACCCAGGGAGATTGAACATAGTTCAACTCCCAAAAATCATATATTAAAATTCGAGACTAGTCACAGATAAAACAATAGACACTACATACGAAATCTACGTTCACAGTACGCTGCTTTATCTAACCACACCAAAAATTTGATCGGAGGAGCCACCGATTTAAAAAGTAAAGTGAAAATGAGGCTAGTTTGTACACAGTGGCTAGTATTTCATGGACGTTTGTAAGTGCGTTGACCTAAATGAATTTATTGCAACATAATATTTATTGCAATATATTAAAGTCTTGTCTTACCAAAAAGGGGTAAATAATAATCTCCGCGCAAGGAACATTCCAATTAGATCATTACATAGATAAATTCTTTTATCGATACTGGATAACACAAATATTATCAAATGACTAGTTTACATTGTGGTCCTTTATAAAACATAAAAAAGAGGAAATGGAAAGGATCAATTGAAACATATACATAAAGTATAAACGTGACATCACTGAAAAATATAGACCGGCACAGCACTAGTATATTTGTTCTCTGCAATAAAAGCCAAGATCATTCAAAAATAACATAATTAAATTATGATGTTGCAAAAGATTCAATAGAACTACAAGTTAAGAATAACACACCTAAGAAATATTATATTGAGGGAAAGTGAAGGATATGTACAATACTGTTTTGAAATTGAAAATGTTCAAATTCACCCTATTTAGTTGAAAATATAGTTTTAGTATAAAAAAAAAAAAACACCGCACGAAATTAGTATGCTAATGAGGTCATAATGCGTTGTTAGGTCATAAAAGTTGGTCCGCCTTGATTAATCCATATTTGGATATGCATACACAAAACTGTATTCTAAAAATATATTTACCTGAACTCAAGTTTCAATGATTTGACTTCTGTAACAGGTGTTATAGCTTTATAACTAGAATTAACCCGGTGAAGTTTATAGCTTTTGGTTGTAGTCGCATCGCTTGGATTCGAATTTCGCTGACAAACAAACAAATGGTATAAAATTCTACTTCGTATTCTGAAACATTCATACATAGTCAATCTACATTATTACCAAAGTTCATTTCGAAACTCCATACATTTCCAAGATATGCATAAAACAGAAAAATGCAAATTATTTTTTATTACTCAAAATTGACCTGGGTCCAAACACTGTGCCACTAAACAGAATGTTTGTGAATTGCATAGAATTCACAAAATTATCTAGTTACTGACTGGGTTCGAGGACAACAGCGGTTTTGCTTGACCCGAGAACATATCTGTTGCCCGAAGCTGTAGGGTCAAACAAAACAGCTGTTGTCCGAGGATACAGTCTATAACTGTTTTGTTAAGGAGGTATTCTACATCGTCATAATGGCTGACTTCCTTTAAAAACATGGAGGAAAAAAATCAATATCAGCAATATTTGACTTTTCCTTTTCAATTTAGATATCTAGCTAAGTAGCTCAGTAGGTTAGCATACCGACTGCTGAACTGTAGGTCGCAGGTTCTAATATAGCAGAGGTTTTAATCCCCCCCCCCCCCAGATTATCTTCTTCTAAATCTGTATTTTTGGACAAAATAAAGTACATTTGAAAATTTTCAACTTCAAAATATTGTTGTACATATCCTCCACTTAAACACCTTCATTTTTAAGGTTGTTTTATATACCCCAAATCCTGAATAATAATAATCAAAATATGTTTCCATGTTTCTGTTCTGCGTTTCATCTAACAAATTCTGTATTCCATCATCATCAGTCAAATCAACAAACCTCGCCATTACGTAGCAGCAGACAGTAGAATCATGTGACTTGTGTAGCCAATAGAAATTGGCAGACTATTGCTCGGCCAACATTTGTCAATTATGAATCAATTATAGAGTCTATATATCATGAGTTTTCTACTGCACTAAATTGAGAGTGAGTAGAATTATAGGCAATATAAAACATAGAATCGACATTATACCCATGTTGTGATATTATACACTTGATTTCATTTATTTCATCAATGTGAAGCGGGGTTCCTTCTAGTTTGATCAAATTGTTACTTAAAGGTTTGATGCGCAGTATTTGAGCAAGGAATCCGATGAAAACATCATCAAACGGGAAATATGGGATGTAAGGCAGCACACCGTAAAAGCCCTGTACCGCATGCTGGTTAAGGAATATACAGGCACCAGCAATGTATGGTGGGTAACAATCAAAAGGATATTGTTCTTCAGAAATATAATGCTTACTTTTGACATAACGGTCGGGAAGGGGTTCTTGAAGAAAATATCCACTGTAAAGATAACGATCCTCGCCTACACCAGCTTGTGAAATATAACCTACAGCGTTTTGAATATTCAAATACATATCGTCGTCTACTATTATTATATATTGTGCACGTTTGCAATAGTTAACTACCCAATCAAACGCCATCTTTATTTTGTGGGTATTGTTGTGGTAAGATTCCCGGAAGTCCTGTTGAATTACGTCACCGTAAAACTCATTTTCATAATCCACAAACACTTTATCCAACTTGCTATATCCAAGAAGAAATGCAACTTTGTATCCCCTTTTTCGAGCATCTTTGCCCCACGTGTCTCTGATGTATCGCCGCTTCCGGAAGTTACCAGCTTTTGATTTCACAAGAACGAGCAGTAGCAGCACCTTGGAACTAGTTTTACACATTCCACGAGGGTTGAAAATATATTTAAATCTGTTAATTTCTGATCCTCCACGGGAACGTATTTCTTCTAGCCATAAGTACGAATTGTTTTCAAAATAATTCCGACAAAATGGTGGATAAGGTCCGGGAATCAACTGGGTCAAAACAAAAATCATCACGAATAGAAACACAAATGACGTAAGCAATGGAGATGGAGAGCGATGTCTTAACATCCGTTGTGTGAAGTTTAAAAACGTGTACCTTTAATGAAGAAAGATAGAAAGAACTGAATTAAAAACTAAATGACGACAATATATAGTTATTTTGTTGTTTTGTTTTGTCGGTTTTTTTTTTTTGCACTTCAACATACGTATCAATTGAAGATCCTTATCTTATTTACGAATGATAACTATCATACGGGAATTACAAACAGCATTCTATTTGTTTAATCATACACATTTCACCTATACTTTTCATATGACGTCTTCGTGCACTGTTGAAATGCAGAACACTGAATTCTTAATAAGAAACTGGTCATTTTAAAAATTCTTAGCGGATAAGCAATATATTTCTTTTATCAATGCAATCATTACATATGTCTTTCCAATCATTGGAGCTGGTAGTTTTGAAAAAATCATTGATATCATTGGAAATATTACTAAAATATTCAAACTTGAAAATCAAGCCTAGCCAGAAGAAAATTATTATTCCACTTTCCATTATCTGATTTCTTAATTATCTTCTTTTGTAAGATTAAGGTACGGTAAATTATCCAAGGACGTTGTCTGGCAAGTTGGGTTGGCATTGATAGGGTTTTTCAAAAAGAAATATTGAATGTTTAGTCATTGGAGCCTTTGGCTAGTGTGCGATAAAAATAAAAATGAGCTTTTCACTCTACATGCAAGAAAAGGAATAAGACCTCACCTCATCTCCCTTACTTCCTCGTCTGAAAAATATGCAATAAAAAATTCTACAAAAGACAGTTTATATTGTTTTACAAATTTTACAGAATCATGAACAAGGCGTTTAAGACTTACCCGCTAATCAAGACTTAACGGCTAATTAAACATCACCAGCAAGGAATCGCGTTGAAGACATTTGTACATCGATATTTTTGCAGACGATGCCGCGTGCAGCTTCCTGACATGACTTTCAAATTCTACAAAATCAAGACATCTAAAATGATATGATATTCCCTACTTGTTTTCATCAACAGTGTTATATATAAAGCGACAAACGACACGAACAATTACAATTTTCGGTACAACATATTACAGCCCATTGAAGAAATACAATTTTTGTAGCTCGCTCCCCAAGTCAACTGTTTGTACCTTGTGTGGAAAATGTCTCGCCACAATATCTTGCCTGAAAAGTGCAAAGAAGGTGTTGCACGTCTCATGTTAATTTCCCTAAAGGTGTTGCATGAAAGATAAAAAATAAGTTATTCAAATATATGATAAAACCAATTGGAACGTACATGTATGTCTTGATTCAATAATTTTTGAAAATAAGTTTAAAAGACGCATATTGACAAAATTAGCCAAAATATTTCGAGTTTAAAGCAATACAAGCTGTAACTGACGGAAAATAAATAAAAAAATAAAAGAACAAATAGTCAACATATATGTGATTGAATATACATGTATATAACTTAGTAGAACCAGAGTGAATCTGAAGCAATAAACCCGTCAAATCAGCAGAAAATATAGATTCATGAATTATTGGCATCCTGTCAGTAATTCCTGCTCGTAACCTCCGATGTGCATTGACCTTGGAGGTCACCAGTTCGGAAAAAGCGAAAGAGAGGCACTGAGCACGTGTTAGATTTGTAAACAGTTAAAACATGCCAATTTTATAGAAAATTCACGATCAAAATTTCATTTGAGTGGCACATTTGTCGTAATTAATACCTTTTTACACTTGCATAGTATTTCTAGTCATTCATGAAACAACGTAATACTTTAAAACAAACGACACGCGTAGTTGCTAGCGTCAGTTTCCGTCTTTGTATATGGCCTCGGTCTCAGCAACCCGATTATGTTCGGCAATAGGGTCTGTAAGTCTCGTCATGTGATTGCCGAGATTTAGCGAGATTATTAACTTCCGGGTATATCAACATCTCAGATCATCAGTGTCTGTCAGCTAACATCCCAGACTGTACTCGTCAATGCTGGTACCGGACACCCATGACTGTACCTGCACACTAATGTCAAAGTCGGAATGTCAGAGCAAGATTTTCCGAAATGTTTAAACGTCTAGTAAATATGTTAATAATTTCGGATGGTTTTTTAATGAAAATACCCCATGTGTAAATATTAAGAAAAGAAGGCTGATTTCTAATAAATCTATTGTATAGAAAGCTGTGATCGCCAAAAGGTAATATTTACTGGTGGGTGAAAATATTGAGGAAAATGTATCATAGACTCTAGACAAAGAGAATAAATTTAATTTCTATGCTTAAATTCATTGTATAGATCGCCATATTCGCTAACAGAAACATTTACCACAGTAGTCAAAACACAAGTAAACCCGATATTATCCAAGTTTCTTTTATCAATACGAAGAAACAGGAAATTGAAATCAGGGTCTACATTATCCATCTCTGTACGCTACCTGTCCTGAAATCATAAGATATTTTTCATCCATGAGTGTACATTGTGAGTGTGCCTCAATTACAAAATCTACGACTTCATCTGTCCTGTATTCACAACGTATTCTACATCCATGACTGTACCTGTGCCTGATTAACAACATCCATGACTGTACCTGTCCTGTATACACAAGATAATCTACATCCGTGACTGTACCTGTGTCTGATTAACAACATCCACGACTGTACCTGTTCTATATACACACGTTATTCTACATTCATGACTGTACATGTGCCTGACTAACAACATCCGCGACTGTACCTGTCCTGTATACACAAGATATTCTACATCCGTGACTGTACCTGTGCCTGATTAACAACATCCGCGACTGTACCTGTCCTGTATACACACGCTATTCTACATCCGTGACTGTACCTGTGCCTGATTAACAACATCCACAACTGTACCTGTCCTGTATACACACGCTATTCTACATCCGTGACTGTACCTGTGCCTGATTAACAACATCCACAACAGTACCTGTCCTGTATACACACGCTATTCTACATCCGTGACTGTACCTGTGCCTGATTAACAACATCCACAACTGTACCTGTCCTGTATACACACGCTATTCTACATCCGTGACTGTACCTGTGCCTGATTAACAACATCCGCGACTGTACCTGTCCTGTATACGCAAGATATTCTATATCCGTGACTGTACCTGTGCCTGGTTAACAACATCCATGGCTGTACCTGTGCCTGACTAACAACATCCACGAGTGTACCTGTCCAGTATACACAAGATATTCTACATCCATGACGGTACATGTGCCTAATTAACAACATTCATGACTGTACCTGTCCTGTATACACAAGATATTCTACATCCATGGCTGTACCTGTCCCTGATTAACAACATCCACAACTGTACCTGTCCCTGATTAACAACATCTATGACTGTACCTGTCCTGTATATACAAGATATTCTACATCCCTGCCTGTACCTGTCCCTGATTAACAACATCCATGACTGTACCTGTCCCTGATTAACAACATCCATGACTGTACCTGTCCCTGATTAACAACATCTATGACTGTACCTGTCCTGTATACACACGTTATTTTACATCCATGACTGTACCTGTCCTGTATACACAAGATAGTTTACATCCCTGCCTGTACCTGTCCTTTATTCACAACGTATTCTACATCCATGTCTGTACAAAACTAGGTACATATCCATGTACGATATAATATGATTTAAGTATTATAACAGTTAATCAGATGATTACAATGTAATGGTGGCAGTTTGAGATAGTATTGCAGAAAAATTACAAATAATATACTGCCTACCTGAACCTGGATGACTGTATGAATAGTACATGTAAATGTATAATGTAACAACTTTATCAGAGAGAAATTCTCAGTAGCATTCCTATAATGAAAGAACCTCATTTAGAATAGCTGAATAGATATCAAAGTCAAGCAGGACGCATACAATTTTAAATTTAATGAGATAAACTCTAAAACTTGCAAGCAATGAGGGCAATGTTATCAATTAACAACAATGTCGGGCTTTTTTTCTGTGGACTAACTTCTCTGTTTTCTGAGCTGTAAATAAGATGAAAAATATTTAGTCTTCATGTAGCCACTATGAATACAATGTTGTTAACTTTCAAACAATACTTGTTCAATTCACTCAGATAAGATGAATCGTTGATACAAGTGTAAACAAGTGCGAGACAATTATTATTAGATATACACTGTAGTTATATTAGAGTTATAATCTGAAACAAATTGTAAAAAAAAAAATAATAATTGGCATAAGGTATAGTAATTGTACACCTTTTACATATTTCGATTGCATTCTTTTATCGCTTTTGATGGAAGTGTCCTGCTAAATCAAGCACTATAGATACTGTCTTGGAAAATCTGCCAGAGCCCAAGTGCATGGCAAATATGCACCCGCCTAATCTACCAAACTCGGGGAAACTACACATGCCTTTGTTAAAACCATTCTTTGTAAAGTTATGATCCATATTTTAGAGAGATAAATGTCCCAGTTCGTTGAGATATTTACCATTAAAAGTAAAATTCCTAGACGAATGTTTAAATTCCTATGGTAATTTTGAAATTCTTACGGGAAAAATATAAATTCCTGCAGGAAAATAGAATTTATATTATCAGACAGGAAAATTGAATTTCCAGTAGGAATGATTCTAAAATTCCAATCGGAGAAAAATAAATCCCGTAGAAATCTCAAATTCCTGCAGGAATTTAAAAATTCCCATGAAGATGTAAAGGTAAATAATTCACCTAGGTGCAGGAATCCTAAAATTTACAATTTATGTCCCCCTTGTTCCAAATATGTTTCATACCAAATTTGAAAAGAGTTGGAATGAAAGTAATAAACGTATAGAGTGTCTGGTGCAAAGAACAGCTACAGTTAAATAAACGTCATTCTCATACTGTACCCCCACCCCCTTTGGGGGGGGGGGGGGGTCATATTTCTTTTCATTATTTATTTATCAATTCTTTTGATTGTCATTTAATCATTGAATTGTGAAGTGTAGATACATGTAGTATGATTGCACTAATCATTTCCAATAGGTCTTTGTTTTTTAACACAATAAAATGCACTATTCTATCCCAAAATGTTTTGAACTGTGTTTTGATACATTATTACACCTAATTCTTTAATATATCATGATCATCCATAATTCTTTGATCCAAGATTATAAATTATTTCTATTTTTCTTTTAATCCGCCAACACAGTTGCGGGTATTATCATATTAGTTTACAGTTGGTCATGCATGTAGGTCAAAGGTAAACGACAAATTTAAGTAAAATTAATAACGGTAACTTGGTTATGAGTAGACTCATTGTTGTCCGTTTTGAACTGATGATTGTTAATGATTCTTATACTGATTTTCACGGTCAAATTTCAAAGTTCAAGGACACTCTGAAACATAAGAATCTGTGAGTGAAATTCAAATTTGCTGAATCATGGTACATATACTTTTAAATTTTACAGTACCTCTTAGACCCTAACAAGTTTAAGGTCAAAGTTCACAGGTCAAAATATCATCTTGAAATCAATAATTCTCTTTCTTGATTATTGCGTGTAAAGGTTTCTTTTTTAAATCAAGATTTTATATTACTGGTTTGATTAGTCTCAGAAATTAGTTTAAGGCTAAAATAATAAAAATAAAATTTTCTCCCGCATGTACTCATTATCACCACTTTGCAAAGTGATATTGCAAAATATGATGATGAAATACAATCAATGTTTTTATGATTTTTATGATTTTAATCTATTTTGAACTTACCATATTAATATCCCTTTAAAGAGTGAATTTAAAAAAATGCAGAACAATATATAAATACAATATAGAAATATAGCAATTTGGTAAACAAACTTCAAAGATACTGAAAGGAATGATGATGGGTCTCTAGGGACTCGGAGTCAACATTTGATGCAGCAGCCTGAAGGGTTAACTTGTCTGTAATGTATTCTGTCATATAAGACAGTGATTAATGAATAGAATTATCTGAGAGCAACTAGCAGCTCCTTAAAGTTGGTAATTGAAGAAACATTTCATTAAATAGGATTTAAAAAACTAATTATCTTTATGTATTCACGAATGTCTATTTTTAAATATTGTTCATGATTCCAACACATTTAGCATGTCTTGGTTTTATGGCTTGTGAAATATATAGGACTTAATAATAAAAAATAAATAAATGAAAGCAAATACGATGAAGAAACATGCTAATTAGATAAAGGGCAATGAGAAATAATCTAACTGGTCTCTTGGGTTCAATTATCAACACTGGCTGCATGCAGCAGCTTGTAGGGTTAAATTGTCTGTAATATATTCTGTCAAATTACAGTTTAATCAATTCATAAACATTCATTAATAGCTTTTTCTTAATTTTATTACCATTGGCCATTGCTGAAAAAGATATATAGATCTATAAGTTACTGTCGGCGGGTAAATAGATTGCCACGTTTGAGTTGCTTTTGTTAATATTTTCTAATATCATGTTTTCTTCTATCCTCCTTAGTATCGTTTTTTTTATGTTGGTCTGTTGATATTTGGAAAGAAGTCACTTCCAGATTTTCCTGGGGAACCGCCTTATCATAATGACACAGCCACAAGTGGAAATACGGTACTTTCATAGATCATGGCTTTTCCAAATATGCTCACAAACTCATTAGAAGTTGTGCCATCATGAAATTTAATATGATATCCGGATCCCATTCCTGGTTTACTTCGACTCACCTCTGTAATTCAAATTTAGTCCAGACAAATTGAATAAAAGAGTGCAGGTGATGGTCTGTTTGTTTAGTGTTGATACTGCATACATGATTCGTTTAGTCAGTTTTGATGACTCGCTCTCGTAGGCAAAACATTGTTAAAATACATTATTGATTAAACCAGCTCCATAGATGTTTATCTCCCTATACTACCAATTTCCTCCCGACGTCTGCGAGTAGTTCATATGCATGGGACGTGAACTTGTAAAACTGTTTTCAGTTCAATCTTTCTTTTGAAAACATGAGATAATTAAGTAAACAATCAAGTAGAATTGTTAGTTTTTAATTTTTTTTGCTTTGCTTTCACCACCCATTCACACCCATACATGTAGAATAATACGTGTTCAAATTCATTGTTTGCAGAGTACTTTTTTGAATTTCATATACAGTTATACATGCAGGAATTTATAGCTGTAAAAATAAGTTTTTCGATATTAACAATTTATCTGCCCCCCCACCCCCCTTCCTTTATGGAATTTCTATATCCGCGCCTGAGTCCCAAGTATCAGAATTGCATTGAAAAGTATATTATATTCATAGAACATAGTGAACAACATGTCCAGAATCACATTTTTCCCGGGGAAAGGGTGGATGTTCCAATCCCGCTCTATACAATACAGTAAATTTATACACGGCAGCTTTACTACCTTGGTCAATGTTACTTTTTGGCGATAACAGCATTCCATACAGGCGATCTATGCATAGAAATCAAATCAAATCCAAAAATTATACACGGGGGTATGTATTCATACAATTTGTCATACATATTTACTACGTTGAACAATCCGGAAAATCTTACTCTGACATTTCAATTTTGACATTAGTGTGCAGGTACAGTCATGGATGTCCGGTACCAGCATTGACGAGTACAGTCTGGGATGTTAGCTGACATGGAACGCCGCAGCTGTCTTAAGGCTATAAAATATGCAGTATATTGTCATTGATATATAATATCAAGTTTATTCCTTATTCAATGGGTCTATTCTCTATACCATTAAGGCCATTTTTTATATCATTACGTCTACTTGATATAATATGTAGTGAAAAACCAATAACATGATGTCAAATCAATGTATTACATAGTTGGGTATACATAATATTCAATCTAAAATCTATAATATGTTGTCGCGGT
This sequence comes from Ostrea edulis, assembly GCF_947568905.1. NCBI lineage: Eukaryota > Metazoa > Mollusca > Bivalvia > Ostreida > Ostreidae > Ostrea > Ostrea edulis. Next base: position 16,106,943 of record NC_079166.1, read on the forward strand.
TGTATTTCATTAAGTCATATTCATAAATCGGAGGGTTCAGACGTTATAAGATGACGTCAAAACAACATGTCACTCCGTCGTTTTAAACAACGACATCAAACACACACAATATCAAGTCTATCCTCTGTATCATCAAGTTCATTTATTATGACATGCAGTGAAAACACTATAATATGATGTCACAACAATACATCATTAAATCCTTTTCACATGACATGTGGTTCAATGTATAATAATTTAAGTGAAAATTTTATATCAGTTTCTCATGTTTACTGTTATTTACTCTGTTTTAAATGACGCGCTGTGAAATATTTATAACACATTGTCAAAGTTAGGTTTCATTTCATCGTTCATAAGTTACATATACCGCTACGTTATTATACGATGTCAAGACAATACACCGTTATGTTGGTTTTATATATTATGTTGTTGTATTCCGAATGATTTAAAGTGCATTCGGAGTTTCTCTCGCCGAATCCTGGTGGTTTCGCCTCAATTACATGTTCGCCCCAGTCACAGTAGTCGAGTGGTATCGCCGATTGAAATTCCACACAATTCCTATCACACATTTTGCAAATTCTTTTCCCTATTTCCTTTAAGTATAACTTTCTTTCCGTCAGTGTTATTCTTACCTCTCACTTTCAATTCTGAGATTATGAGCACTTTTTCTAATTTCGCAGTTTTAAAAACCTTTTAAAAATATATTTTTCATTTTCGAAATTTGTTTACAGTCAAAATATGTAAGAGATTCTACACAGGTAAAAGGGGGGGGGGACCCGACTATATAAATAACGCAGCAGGCGCGGATCCAGAAATTTTTTCCAGGGGGGGTGGGGTCGAACCTATTATATATAATATAATAACAGTCAACTCAATTTTCTTATAAATCGTTATATTGTAATTTTTTTTATCTTTGCAAATTCCGGGGGGAGGGGGAGGGGGGGGGGTCCGGACCCCCCACCCCCTCTAGATCCGCTCATGCGCAGTGTTCAACTATATACGTTACCTGTATTAAATTGGGGCGAAACCACCTATGGGGCGAAACCACACGATCCTCTGGCGCGAAAAGTCATAAAACATGGAGGACCTACGCGAAATACTTGAAGAATTAGGTATACCTAACGTTCTTGAAAATTTCGAGAGGGAAAACGTTTCACAAGAAATGATATGTATGTTATCGGACGATGAATTAAAAAGGTTGGGCATAGAAACAATAGGATTGAGGCATAAACTGAAACAACTTCTCGATTTAAGGAAACATCAACCTTCAACTTCTGTCATTTCTGAAAGATCGCGCCTATTCAGCCCTTATTCTCGCACTTCAGCAAGTAAACCTGGGAAAAGATCACGTAAGAAAGAAAAGTTTATCACGCTGCATTTTCTCTGCTTGGCACACACAGGACAGAAGAGTGTCCCAAACGGCAACGAAAAAGAAGTTTTGAATAAAGCAGGACTAGGAAAGAAAAAAATTCTTTTGAAAAAATCTGATGATGAGAAGGAATTAGCAGAAACACTTATTTCGAAAGAAGTAAATGAAGATGATGATTTTGTCGGCTTTCCAAAATTAGCAGATGGGGGTGGTTTTGAATTACTTCGCAGTACTCAAAACTGCAGAGATTTAACTTTAATAAACTGTTCATGGTCAGCTAAAGAATTGCAGAAAAATGTGAACCCACAGGTTACCATATACATTAGACCAATACAGAAAAATTTATCGACTGAAGCTATCGTTAATCGTCCTGAAAAATTGGCAGAATTGAGCATTGAAGAAAAATGTGTGACATGTGGAAGAAAATTTTTAGTAAGGGAACTACGAAAACACACAGAAACATGTGACCAAGCACCCTCAGTTTCTACAGATGTTGATACTACCAGTATAGTGCCAGTAACACAAATCGTGCAAACTGATGTACCAGTTGATGTTAATGGAATGAGTTTTTTTCAGGGCCTATTCGAAAGTAATGACATTACCCTTACAGTGGCCCCAACAGTTGATATCGAAAGTGTTGCAACCCCATCGATAGAGTTTGAAAATGTTACAACCCCATCCATCAAGGATGAAAGTGTTGCAACCCCTGTGCATGTTGAAACTGTAACAGGTGTGACAAATAGAATAGTTAATTTTTGCAAAACACAAAATATATTGGACCCTGTTGAAATTTTGCGTAAAGTTCAAAATGAAATGGTGACTGGTAGACCTTTGGAAGTCGTTGAAGTTACAAATAGTTCTGAAGGCGACACAAACTTCATTTTGGTAGACAGAACTCATCTTTTGGAGACATCGTTTGATGAAATCAAAGGAATTGAGGATCTTAGAAAGACTTTAGAAGTACAGTTTTATGATGAGGTTGGTATAGATATTTAAGAAATGCATATAGAGTGATGATAAAATTTGAAAAAAATGGTAACAAATTACTTTTAAGAACAAATGTGGGGTGATTATGACATCAAATATGGCATCTTTGGTGGCCAAGGGTTTATGATCCTCTCCGCTTCTCTACAGGTGTAGAAAAGCGGAGCGGCGGATCACAAACCCTTGGCTAGCGAAGATAACAATATGGCTGAAGAGTAGAGAAACAACCTAGGAATGCTAAAGTTTTATTATATGAAGTGTGACTGTCAAAATTCTAAAGGATGAAAGCACTAACAGATGACAATATTGTTGAGTTTAGTGAATATTGACTTTTGGGAGGGGGGATATTTTATTATTGTATCAAGATTTGGATTTACAAACTATGTAATTATGCATAAATTTATATGCATATATATACTTTTTGTTGTAGACGGCTGTAGATTATGGAGGCCCCAGGAAGGAGTTTTTCAGATTAGTTTTGCAGGCCATCAAGGAGAAATATTTTGACAGTGGACTGAGAGAATTACTTCATGAAGATTATGAAGTTGTTGGAAAGACTTTTGGTTTGTATTAAACTTTTAATTTATAATAGTGTGCTAATTAAGTAACTACATTTAAACGAATGTCAAACAAGAAATTTCAGTGCAAAGAGCCAAGACACTTTGGCCTGAAAACTGTCATCCAAAAGACCAAAAGGGGAGGGGGATTTGCCTTATAAATTTTGTACCCTCCCAATTTTACTATAAATGTAACATATGAATAATCAAATGTTACAATATATTGAATAATCATATTAAAGTACTCCTGGTGTATAATATCATGATTTTAATTGTTTTCTCTTTCTTTTTAGGGGGTTGGTGGGGTAGCGATATCTAATAGAATTATATGTTCTTGTTATTGTATGAATAAAATTTTGTACATTTATTAACATCTACTTTTACACAAAAGTATAGAAATATTTCATCATCAACACTAGAGACAATGATGCCTTGTTATGATTCTGTAATAAGCAATATTGTTGAGTTTTTATAGAAATAATGTTTAAAATGTGCTTCTTTTTGTTAATAATGCCTTCCGGGGCCCTTGATTGGTCGATGAAATACCTTGTTCAGGGAAAGTAGGGTTTTAAAAAAGACTTATCATAAATTATGATACAGATACTAAGATGTACAATGTAAATTAAAGCTGATTTCAGAATTTAGGGAGACTCTTAAGTTAAGCTAACAGGAACTCTTTTACATATAAGCTTGAATGTTATCTTAATGTATTATAAATGATAATGTTACAGACCTTTGGAGTTTAAATGCATGTGATTACAAGTATGTTTGTATTGCAGCTTTAAGTATTCTACAAAATGGCAAAATCCCAACTTTTTTGGACCCAGATGTAATCCAGAAGATATTTTCTGATTCCACAGACAATCCATGCATAACAAGCTTGAGAGGAGGGCTTGAGACATTGGGACTGTATACAGTAATACTTCTAGTATAATTTTGATTTCAAAGACCTTCATAATTGTGTGAATATCAAATTTACTCATGTACTGGAAAAAGTGCTATGGATATATGTACATTAGGGCTGTGCGGTGCACCGAAAATTCCAATACATTGAGTTTTATACCATTCGATTCTATGTACTGATTACAAATTCCGGATTTCGGTTTGGTTTAGATTTTGCATGCACCAAAACAACAAGTATGGCGGATGTGCAGACGTGTATTTTTATACAACAGAGAATCAAATCATGACTGTTGAGATTTAACATTTTCACCACTCAGATACATGTACCAACTGGGCAACAGAATATGATCAGCCAGATCATTGCAGTGTATCTTTACATGATTTATGACTTTTCTGTCAGTGCTGGGGATCGTAGATGATGACACAGATTAAATGATTTGACAGTTGATATGAGAGAGAAGTAAAGATTTTCAAAGACTCAATTGATTATGATAGAATTGTTGAATTTTGACATAAATGAAAACAATATCATATACATTTTAGATTGACTAATAGATTTGTATGATAATCCAAAAACTATGCTGCACATTAATATAACAAAATTTAATAGACTGTTAGTGAATGTTTTCTTTTTTTATCAAAGTTAAAATATGCAGTTATAGATATGATGTTTACAAATGACGGCATATAGTTAAATAAAACTTGAATGAAATTAGATGAAGTATGCTACTCATTAAGAATATAAATTTTTGTACTGTTATTGAATAAATTGGACCGAACATGAACTGAATCGTAATCTAACTTAATCGTGCTGCTCTGAATCGAAACGGAATTGAACTAACCCTGAATCGTCGCAGCCCTATATGTAATGAATTTGCCATCAATGCTGTGTACATAAGTAATTGTGTGCTATTTTGGAATCGATCAACAGTTACAATCAATGAAAATATGTGCTGAAGGTTTATTAATATGTGAGATTTTTTTAACACTTAATGATTGATGTCTACCCATCTGTCTGTCACAATCTGTAAACTTCTCACATTATTAGATGTCATCTGTAGATTGAACCAAACTTGCACACATATGCATTCTTGTGTATAGGGCTTTAAAAATTACTAAATCATATCTACATGTGTACCATACCCTGGCATTTAGAAAGGGAGGAGGGATTATTGAACATAGGTACAATGTAGTGATCATTCGAAATCTTTCACAAGAACTTACAAAACTTCTGTGAAAGAATTATTGTACATTCTAAATTGTTCAATCAGTGGACTCGGGCTGCTCCCACAATTGTCAAATCAATATGAAAACATCCTTATACTGAGTATAATGCAGATTCTGTATATTTCACAAACTATTCTCTGGGGCCACGAAGGGGCATAGATTTTAACATAGATTTATATTGGAAAACATCTTTAGAATTTTCTCAGTACCAGTAAATGCCCAAACTATCAGATAGATATGAAAGCTTTTTGAAAATATGGCATTAGGGAAAAAATATAGTGTGGGTTTAAAGATATTCAAGTTCATGCTGTTTGAGATTGATTGACATAGTAAATCCCCAGAAGATTGCATGATGACGACTTTCATCAAAGGTAGTATATTCTTAATTCTATTGCATTTTTCTTTTAGATTTGTATGCAGCTTCCAAGTTTTCTGTACCTTTTCCAAAAACATTCATTACCCTTGACATTTAGGATGCTCACATTCCTTCTAAAGCCTCAATTTTCTCAAGAGGGCAGCAACAACTTTGAAGTTGAAAAGAAGGTTTACGCTGCATTTGTTCGATATCTAAGAGAAGTCGCAAGTAAGACATGCAAGTCTGTGTAACGGTTTTGAGAATGTTTTCCTGTTTTAAAGAGTCCAGGTAGACATTTTGGTTTTTAAGCTCACCTGAGCTGAAAGCTCAATTGAGCTTTTCTGATCGCCTGTTGTCTGTCTGTCCGTCTGTCTGTACACTTTTTACATTTTTGACTTCTTTTCCAGAACCACTGGACCAATTTCAAGCAAAGTATTCGATATGCAAATTTGGTAAAAGGCATCCTTTGGTGAAGGGCTTTCAAGTTTGTTCAAATGAAGGGTCATGTCCATTGCAAAGGGGAGATAAACACAAAAATGCAAAAATAGGGTGGGGCACAGGGGCTAAGTCTGTTTGGGCCCAAACTCTGTGATACCAAAAATGTAGAAAGGGGTCTAACTTTAACCCAGATCAAAAACTACCCACTCACTTCAAATGCCCAAAAAATCAGAAAATGAGTGCAGTATGCATAATTTACCGGTCTCCTTGCATAGATTAATGTCTTAACTACTTGCATGCCAAATTTCAATCCACAGGTTCTTAAAATAACAGAGATATACATCATTGTTCTCTCGATTTCACTTGTTTATTTTTACTAAGACATTTACCAGTCCAGTTCACCAGGTGGTTTATCACCTAAGACAGCAGCAAAATTCAGACTAGTGTGGAAGATTTTGGACCTATCAATTAAAATTTCACATTGATAAATAAAAAAGCCAAAGGTGCACAGATTAGGTCCCACGCGAAATGGATATATGAAGGGGAAACGAATTTGTCCTTTTTTCTCAAACATGAATCTTCCCACCAAGAAAATAATATTATTAAATGTATCAAATATGAAGATAATATTGCCACTATTTGTAATGATATTTAAGGTAAAATGTATAATTTCTACACAAAACTATATAAATGATCAAATATTGACGACAATAACATGAAATTCTACTTAGATAGTACCACTATATTGTATAAAGTTAACGACAAACAGAAATTAGAATTAGACCGGTAAATTACGCATATTGCACTTATTTTCTTATTTTTTTAGGCATTTGAAGCAAGTGGGTAGTTTTTGATTGGGGTTAGAGTTTGACCCCTTTCTCTATTTATGGTATCACAGAGTTCGGGCCCAAACCGGCTTAGCCCCTGTGGGGTAGGGTCATTTAAAAATCTTCTCAAGAATCACTAGGCCAAAAGAGCTAAAAAGAGCTAAAATTAGTCTAGTCAATCTAGCTCATATATGAGCAAAACCTCAAACTAATTGCAACAGAAATTAAATTTTGATTATTCATGCAAGAAAACACATGCAAACAACAAATTAAAAATCGGCTTTTGTATTTCAATGGGAAAATTGGAATTTTGGGGTAAAATGATGCGCTTACCATTCCAGTCCTATGTTTCACATATTTAAAACAGTGTATAGTAAAGCTTACGTTACCAATTCTTTATTAAGCTGAGTTTTATAATAGTTTGTACTACATCTATGACGAAACAAGGTTCAGTTTCTTCGATTTTATAAAGAAATCTTTAATACGTGCACTTCGTCAAATTCTAGAGTTTGGGAAAGAGGGAGGGGGGGTATAGCCGTATTTGACATAGTTCTATCCAAATTATTGTGCAATTAATATCGAGAATTTCAGAAGTAATCTGTTTTAAAAACAATGGACACATAGAATTAAAAGCAAAATGAATCAGGCACGAGCATCGTAAAAAAAAAAATGGGTTGGGGTGGGGGAGTTTGAAGATAATTTCACAATATTGCCTGAAAATTGACAAGTAAATTTTAATCCAAAGTTATGAAAATCCTTGATGGGGGGGGGGGGGGGGGGGGGGGCTAAGGTTGTTTTCTCAGTTCAATTTTACACTTCCACTCTGTACAGTTCACGACAATGCTATTTTTTTTAAAAAGAGGAGGGAGGGCAACCAATCTGTCTAAAAATCGACCTCTGCGCCTAAAAATTTATCAACTTTGCATGTAATGATAAAAGGGGGTAGAGCCATTGTTGCTACATGCCCGATAATTATATAAGTGATCATTTTAGTAATTGCAGTACAGTTCAGTCCATGTTTTTACAAGTACAACGGCTAGTGTCACAATTTACCTTGCATTTACAGCGAATAACGTTCAAAAGTTTATCTGGCGCGACTTGTAATTTCGTTAACGGATACAAAAATTGCTGAAAGCAGTGATAAACCCCAGTTCGAAGGATCCAAATTAATTATTTCTTTAGTCCACTGTATGACTTAAAAAAAATTCTTGCAGTGCTCCTCTTCTGCAGCTGTAATTAGTAGTTAGTGGCAATGACTGAACTTATAAAAATGATATTGTGTTAGACAATACTTCACAAAGCAAATCTCCTATAGGTGTCTCTATGGTATTCCATCGTACAAAGTCGATATGACATCGACACCAGAAGATATCTTTTTCTCTATGGAATCCTCATTAAGGAAGGTGAAGATAACGAACAGTGATCCATCTTGTAACTCCTATAAGCAATACAAAATAGAGAGGTGGGCAAACACGGACCCCTGGATATACTAGAAGTGTGATCAGGTGCCTATGAGGAGTAAGCACCCCCTGTTGACCGGTTGCACCCACCGTGAGTCCTATATCTTAATCAGGCAAACAGAGTTACCCTTATTCAATACCATTGTGCCAAAAAACGGCCCAACAATCGATATTAAACAAATCAGACAGATTTGACCCAATGATGTTGTATTGGCAAAGTAGATTGTTATAACGACCCTAGAATTTGTGAAATGCTGACTTTAAACGAGACAGTTGAACCCCTGCACCATCAACTTGTTTGTCAGTAGCCTGCCCCCATTTAAAAACTAATCATATACAGAATTTGTTCCCGATTTATCTACATTTTGACATTCCATTGCTTTCTTAAGTATACAGGACCCGTTCCGATGCCGAACATTCTTGACGTGTCGCATCCTGTGAATGCATGTAGAAATGGCAAGGATTGACAAACTTCGTTTCCTAAAAAGACGTCTTGTTTTAACGATATTCTTCACTTAGGGGCAATATCATTAAGGAAATAATTTTATAATTCAATTTAAAGTTAGGAAATACAATATTCTATTATTTGTATAATTAAAAGTTCAATTATTTTGTATCTTTAATTTTTTTTGTAAATCTACCAGTTGGTAGAAGTTACATTGTATCGTCAATATATATGTTGTTACAAGGTGAAGGTCAGTTGATCCGGGTGTGTATTGAATTTGAAGAGCAAAACAGAATGTATGCTATAGGCCTACCAGTGCTTATAGCTTCGATATATCCATTTTCTCGCAGTTTATCAGGGTCTCTGTCCAAGCGGGTTTTGAAAAGGTGACTGGGTGTGTTTTAGCTCACCTGAGCTGAAAGCTCAAGTGAGCTTTTCTGATCGCTTTTTGTCCATCGTCTGTCTGTCTGTCCGTCTGTCTGTTAAACTTTTCACATTTTCGACTTCTTCTCCAAAACCACTGGGCCAATTTCAACCAAACATGGCCAAAAGCATCCTTGGGTGAAGGGCTTTCAGGTTTGTTCAAATGAAGGGCCATGTCCCTTTCAAAGGGGAGATAATCACAAAAATGCAAATATAGGGTGGGGTCATTTAAAAATCTTCTCAAGAACCACTGGGCCAGAAGAGCTGAAATTTACCTGAAAGCTTCCTGACATATTGCAGATTCAAGTTTGTTCAAATCATGGCCCCCGGTAGTAGGATGGGGCCACAAGGGGGGATCAAAGTTTTACATACAAATATATAGGGAAAAACTTTAAAAATCTTCTTCTCAAGAACCACTAAGCCAGAAAAGCTGAGATTTACATGAAAGCTTCCTGACATAATGCAGATTCAAGTTTGTTCAAATCATGGGCCCCTGGGGTTGGATGGGGCCACAATAGGGGATCAAAGTTTTACATACAAATATATAGAAAAAATCTTCTTCTCAAGGACCACTGAGTCAGAAAAGCTAATTTTTACATGAAAACTTTCTGACATAGTGCAGATTCAAGTTTGTTCAAATCATGGCCGTGGGGGGGGGGGGGGGGGGGGGGGGGGGGGGGGGGGGGGTCAAAGTTTTACATACAAATATAGGAAAAAGCTTTAAAAATTTTCTTCTCAAGAACCATTGGGCCAAAGAAGTTGACATTTACATGAAAGCTTTCTGACATAGTGTAGATTCAAGTTTGCAAAGGGTAGTTTGGGCCATAATAGGGACTAAGGTTTTACATGCAAATATATATGGAAAGTCTTCAGATATGGGCCAAGGTGACTCAGGTGAGCGATGTGGCCCATGGGCCTCTTGTTTCATGATGGTGCTATTAATGTAATGTTAATCACTGATTGAAAATAATGACAGTTTACTTTATTTTTTTACACAGATATTATGATATAATAACATAAATAAAGTCTAGTAAAGTTCTTTCTTCTCCAGGTGGTCGGAGAGAACACTTGTCCTTAGCAAACGTACTACAGTTTGTGACAGGAGCTGATGAGGAGCCACTACTGGGGTTCAAAATCCCACCCACTATCCAGTTTCCAGAAGTCATGAACTCATTCATTCCAACTGCCAACACATGCATCAACTCTCTCCAGCTTCCAAGACCAAAACCAGACTTAAATGTGAACTTTCCTTTAGATGAAAAGCTATTTGAATTATATGATTATGCTTTCTTAAACCTCTTTTATGGACTGCATTAAGTTTTTAACAAAGTTTTAGTCATTCTCTATCACCCAATCAAGTCTCAATTTTTTTTATAAGAATATGTAACACAATTATACAAGTATCACCACATACTTATTACAAAAAATTCTACAGTTTGTATGTAGGGTCCATGGGTACAGCTTTAGGGGATTTGTTTCATAAAACTTGCTGAATTTAAAAGAAATTTGTTATATCAATATAAAATAATCTTCATATATAGTGAAGAACTAGTAAAGTGCACTGGTCTGGGTCAGGACAGGACTATTTTTAGTGCAAAGTTTGATGTAAATTTACACAATGTTTCTTAAAAGATCTTCCTTCAAAATGTGTAGTAAGAACCTGACCAATTGATATGAAAGCATTCTTGTATAATAATGCACATTCAAGTTAGTTCAAATATTGGTACCAGGGGAGTTGATGAGGCCACAATAGAATTTCAAAGTTAAATGTATAAAATACCAAAGTTGGCACAAAGCATCCTTAGGTAAAGGGAATTCTAAATTGTTAAAATAAAGGCCACCTTCCAAGGGGAGATAAGAAAAGGTAAAAATAGAGTAGGGTCATTAAAAAATCTTCTCAAGAACCACTGGGCCAGAAAAGATGAAATTTATAGATGAGCTTTATTAGGTAGTGCAGATTCTAAATTGATAAAATCATAGCCCCCGGGGGTTGGATGGGGCCACAATAGGGGATCAAATTTTTACATACAAATATATAGGGAAAATCTTTAAAAATCTTCTTCTCAAGAACTACTGAGCCAGAAAAGCTGATTTTTACATGAAAGCTTTCTGACATAGTGCAGATTCAAGTTTTTCAAATCATGGCCCCCGGGGGTAGGATCGGGCCACAAGGGAGGATCAAAGTTTTACATAGAAATATATAGGAAAAATCGTTAAAAATCTTCTCAAGAACCATTGGGCCAAAGAAGTTGACATTTACATGGAAGCTTTGTGATATAGTGTAGATTCAAGTTTGCAAAAATCATGGCCTCCAGGGGTAGGTTGGAGCCATAATGGGGACTAAGGTTTTACATGCACATATATATGGAAAGTCTTCAGGTATGGGTCAAGGTGATTCAGGTGAGCAATGTGGCCCATGGGCCTCTTGTTAACTCATCTGAGTCGAAGGCTCGAGTGAGCTTTTCTGATCAAAATTTGTCAGTTGTCTGTCAACGTCGTCGTAAACTTTTCACATTTTCCTCTTCTCCTGCAGAACTATTGGGCTAATTTCAACCAAACTTGGCACAAAGCACCATTTGGTAAAGGGGATTCAATTTTGTTCAAATGAAGGGCCATGCCTCTCTCAAAGGGGAGATAATCACAAAAATGCAAAAATAGGGTGGGGTCATTTAAAAATAGTCTTCTCAAGAACCACTGGCAGGGCAAAAACTGTCCAAAATCAATTAATTTTCAAAAATCCTTTCTTTACAACTACACATCTACATGTATATGAAAAGCAGGAACACCTCCACCAAAATTATAAATTCATAATACCCTGGATAGTAGTTTTTGACTCAATTTATTATCAATAGCAATAAAGATGATGTTATTTAAATGTTTTACACAAATTTCATAATCACAGGGGTAGGGATTTTGGTTTGAGGGTGGGACCAACATTATCATAATGATTATTGTCTTTACTTCTTAAATTTTACTGAAACTGTATAAAAACTAAATGTATAATAAAAAACAGCAGAAAAGTACGCACTAATTTTGAATTTCATAACAAGGGTTGTGACTCGAGGGCTGGTCCAAAATAGCCGTATAGTGGGTTGGTAACAAGCCATCCGATGCGATTTTGTAACAATTTAATCCGTCATGTTATAATGGGGAATCGCCCCATATGGGTGTACTTCTGTTTTGGGCAGTATGTGGTTGTCTATATTGTAGCAGGTCGAAGATTGTTTTTCCTTTACATTTAACATGTGTATTATTGTCAATGCCACATGTAATTGAAATCCATTACTTTATGATTTTTTGTATTCTACATCTTGCCATAAGTTACAGGTATAACTCTGTTTCAAAGTCCTTCTAGTCAAAAGTCTGGTCATTTTGTACTTGTAACATTTTTGCTCTTGGTGTGAATTACCATATATGTCTTCTTCATTATTTAATGATTCTGTGTATATATGTTTACATTTTGTCATTTATTGAATTAATAAATGACAGTTTTAATCACCTTCATCTGGTGTTCACGTATGTTGACATAAATCATATAATATGTAGTTTTTCAGTAGTATGGGCAGTTTTGGGGTAATTTATGTTTGCAGAGCACATCTTGTTTAATCCTGTTGCCGAATATTAGAATTTAGCTTTGATATGCTGAACAAAAATTCCTCTAGATTTCATGGCCCTTGGGACTAATGATTCTTTTAACTGATCCTCGGGTGATCGATAAGACCTTTGGGCCTCTTGTTTTATGCTCGTCTTTAAATCAGACATATTAAGGTACTGTAATGTCTTTGTCTGCATGTTTGTCCCCCCAACTCCAACCTAAGTTTTCATGTTACAAAGTTCTTGTATATGTTACAGAATGTTTGTATGAGTATTGAAGATTTGAATTACATTAAGACTAGGAATTGTTTTGGCTCAAGTGAGCTTTTCTCTTCAAAATTTGTCCGTTGTCTGGCATCGGCGTAAACTTTTCACATTTTCATTTTCTTCTCCAGAACCACTGGGGCAATTTCAACCAAACTTGTCACAAAGCATCCTTGGGTGAAGGGCTTTCAAGTTTGTTCAAATGAAGGGCCATGCCTCCTTCAAAGGGGAGATAATCACAAAAATAGGGTGGGGTCATTTAAAAACTTCTTCTCAAGAACCACTGGGCTGAAATTGACATGAAAGCTTCCTGACATAATGTAGATTCAGTTTGTTCAAATCATGGCCCCTTGGAGTAGGTTGTGACCACAATAAGGGATCAAAGTTTTACATGGGAATAAATAGGGAAAATTAAAAATTCTTCTCAAGAACCACTGGGCCAGAATAGCCGAGATTTACATGAAAGCTTCCTGACATAGTGCAGATTCACGTTTGTAAAAATCATGGTCCCCGGTGGTATATTGGGGCCATAATAGGGACCAAAGTTTTAAATGCAAATATATATGGAAAATCTTTAGATATGGGCCAAGGTGACTGGTGAGCGATGTGGCCCATGGCCTCTTGTTTAATTTGTGAGAAAAATTGCAGGGTTTTGAATTACGTAGTTTGCCTGTTTAACTCCTCCTAAAATGAGTAAGTTAAAAAAAATCATACAAATTTAATGTATTGGTATTAAAGAGCAGTAAATTGCAAGAGTTTTCATTTTCCCCATTTTGAGAAAATAACTGCTTGCTAAACTTCGTCATTTTAGATGAAATATTACTTAAGGAGACAAGTGTTTTTTTGTTTTTGCTTCAAATATGTTGTGAAGTATCACTTTTTTATGCACCTTGTACATGTAAAGACCATCACATGGTTGTGCAAGTCAGCTTTCAGCAACAGGCTTCATTTTGATGCAGGATATATTTTTTGTCCATTCATAATAAATTTTCATATTCATGTATATTTCGGACCTGTTTCATACTGGGTTTTTTAAGAGCAATATGGTCATTTGGTCTCTTCTTTATTTGTACATTTATAATTGATAGGAAGCACAAGTATTTAAGTTATTAGTGTTTATGATTTTTTTATATTAACTAAAAAAAACCTTGTCATAATTGGGGGGGGGGGGGGGGGGGGGGGGTAAATAACTTACTGACAATTAATTGAACTTTCTAATGCCAATACATGTACTTTGTATGAAGTGAATGATTATAAATTTTATTTATGAGGATACCATCCTATGGGAGGAATAAAAATGTTTCATCTACACACATTGATAGAAATTGCAGCAATGTATCAACAAGCCAAAAGTAGATGAAACTCATTTGAGTTGATCATTAGGTTTTGTTTGAATAGAAAACTCTGTGTAAGCTACACTATTGATTTGTTACAACATTAAATATAATTCTAAAAGTTGTTGTTTTGTCTCTTTATTTTCATTTGTACAATTTTACTGATGGTTCTTTATTATATCAAGGACTTTTAAGTAAACGTCAATTCCAAAATTTGTAGAATTCCAAGAACTAGTTATTTCCTGGTCAAGTTGGTGTTTGCAAGCGGAAGTGATCATGCTATCTGAAACGGAGGTAATGATTGGTCTGCCATCTACATCATCATGATCATTGGAATTTATTCCAAAACCCTCAGTTCCATATTCTGCATTGACAAAGTCTATGCCCGTAGGATTCTGAATATGTCCCGAGGTCCATAAAGCTTTCGGGGACGATTTTGTTGTTCTCATTCTATGTCCAGCCCAAGCATCTTGCCAAATTTTTAGTTTCTGATTTATAAATGGAATGTATGTATAATGTAGAGCTGCTATCTGCAAATCATCAAGTGGATCCAAAATCCCATCATCTTCCATGTAGTAGAATAATTTGTAGAAAAGAGCCAACACACCAGTATAGACATCTCTCCACAAGCGCTCTATTCTTTGATTGTGCACACTTTTACCAGTAAGCATGCTTCCTCTGCCAATTCCTCGATTGGCAATCATAAAATCAGCAATTGCAGTATTTTCTAATCCCTTATCTGAACGAACTCTGAGTGGAAGGCCAAATTGAGAAACACCCTCAGTAAAACATTTCAACAATGTTCCAGCTTTATTATTGTCGAGACAGTTCAAGAAAATTATCAAACGACTGAAACCATCAATGCATCCTGCGATGATCAAATGCCACCGAATGAGTTTATGGTTGGTATCTATATGCCATAGATGATTTGGTCCTCTGACATCATAGACTCTGCGTTTTAATCTGCCCCTTTTTCTTTCGTTCACACCCGTCTCATTCACACGATGCAAACTATCTCTGAGACGCCAGCGTGGGACAATTATACCTTTCTGTTTTATTATTTGTCCTAAAATGTTCTCTCCGCAATATGGAAAATTGTTTGACGCATCCAAAACATAATTATCTAGCTCAATGTCGTTTATATCGGAAAAACTTTTCTTGGACATTCCAAACTTTCTCATTCTGCGATATACCGTGCTTTCGGAGATTGAAAGGAGTCTTGATATTTCTTTAATTGAAAACCCGTCATTTAAGAGGTTTTCTAGGACATTCTGCGGAACTACAAATTCCTTTGGACCAAATCTAGAAAAATCTTGTTCGGGTCTTCGAGGACCATATGAAACACATGCATATCTTAGTTTAACCATGTCAGACTTGTTACCAATTCCCAATGACTTCATTTCTTCAGCTGATAATAAACCCACAATGTCAGGAGAAATGTCCTGCTCTTCAAAGTGTCTAGAGTATTCTCCAAAGCCCAGCTCTTCCAGAATGTGGCGCATTTCCGACATTTTCAAATGGATTTATACAAAGCATCGACTCTTGTGTGAAAAACTTCAAATGCAAGTCTTCGAAACACATGATATACATACACGACATTATATATCAAAGTAACTACGTAGTGTATAGTTTTGACAGTGTATTAAATGATGTAGCTACATTTTATATGCAAACGATTGTATGATATAGAATTAAAACCCTATATTTTAACGTTTTCGCAATTTATCATATAAAAATGACTTAATAACATACAGTCACATCAAACTGTTATAAGAAAATGAAATGATAGTAAGGTGTTTTGACATCATGTGGATACATTTGAACCACATGTCATGCAGAAATGACTTATTGGTATATAGTTTTCACAAGTTATATCAGAATTCAAACTGTATAATTATTGTTGTGACATCATATTATAGTGTTTTCACTGCATGTCATAATAAATGAACTTGATGATACAGAGGATAGACTTGATATTGTGTGTGTTTGATGTCGTTGTTTAAAACGACGGAGTGACATGTTGTTTTGACGTCATCTTATAACGTCTGAACCCTCTGATTTATGAATATGACTTAATGAAATACAACCTCGACAACATATTATAGATTTTAGATTGAATATTATGTATACCCAACTATGTAATACATTGATTTGACATCATTTTATTGGTTTTTCACTACATATTATATCAAGTAGACGTAATGATATAAAAAATGGCCTTAATGGTATAGAGAATAGACCCATTGAATAAGGAATAAACTTGATATTATATATCAGTGACAATATACTGCATATTTTATAGCCTTAAGACAGCTGCGGCGTTCCATAGACCCCACTCTCTCAGATTGCACTGTGTAGAGAGTGGTATACATAGATATAGCGTTATCAATCGAGTATGTGGAGGTTTTAACGAGATAAACATGGGAATTGAAGCATTAGTGGGGTGGTCGAGGATTCTTCGCTTCGTGTTTGACGAATTACGTGTAATAACCGCCAGTGTACAAGCATCGACGAGGGTACGTCTTGCAGATAAAGAGCAGGTTGGTAAAAGCATAATCTATGAACTAGAGAGATGTACGATACGTTTTTATATTCTCAAATCATTACAATTGAAAGTATATTAATACTTTAAAATAAAAACGGATTATGCATAAAACTTGCTTTGTATTTATACGAACGTACTGGGGAGATCGGAAAGGGGGGGGGGGGGGAGGGGGGGGGGGGTGGTGGTGGTGTGAACAACGATACTACATTTACGTACCTGCAGTGTACAGTTGTATATTCAATAAACAAAGCGCATTAAATATGCCTATCTATATCAGTTACATCACAGATGGGTTAAGATTGTTTAATATTTTAAAAATATTTTATAGATATGCCTTGAATCTGAGGATAAAGGTGTTGTGCATTGTGCAGTCATCATTAATGTGGATGTCTGATGCCAGTATGCCCATAATGGGGCAGAATAAGTGTCGATCTTCATATGACAGCAAATTTTCAAAGGCAGGTACACAATTTAAAGATAAAATAATGTCAATACATGTTTGGATCTATATCTATTATGATTATAATAATTATAAGTTTATATGTTGTAAACTTTCTTTCTTTTTAGAAATTTCTTTCTTTATAAACTGTCTTGCTGTTATGCCCTCTGGGCCCAAAATTGGAATAAACTTATCTTATCTATACCCAAAGTAGGTAATAAATGGGTTCGAACTGTGAAGATAAAATTTTTACATGTAGATATATTGGAATTTTTCAGATATAAGAAGGCAAATAAAACCGTTCAATGTAAAATACGCCAGTAGTTGGATAAAACATCCAAAGTCGGCACAGTCAAAGTTTACAACAACAATGGAGGAATTAACTGCATCCTCATTCGATGATTCCGCAGGGCAACAGACCATTTTCAGCAACCCCTGAAATTCTTAATTGAGGCTAAGTGCTCATTTTCAGCTCGAACAATGACAATTAAAGATGCCTGTGCAAATGTTGGGATTTCCTTCTTGGTAAGTCAGCATTATAGATTGAACAATTATGTGTATGTGTACCTAATACATGTACATTAGCTGTACATATATGTATTCATATATATCATTATGGATGTATCCAAGTTTATTATAACTTTAAAGTAACATTTTATGAATGAAATACAAATACTACATAGGCTTCATTGTGATATTGAACTGTTAATGTTCTTTATAAACTTTACTTGCATCAAGTTTTGAATACTGCAGTACATCTATGTCAAAATAAGTATGCGTATTGCAGTATAATACTTTCACCACTAATCAGAGCACTTGTAAATCATGTATATTTTATCAATACATGTAATGACATTTGCCATTTTAGAATGTGATGCAAGGGATGGTTCGCTGCACCTCAAAACAAAATTTGAATATTGGCATCAGATTCAAGGACAACACCACCTGAAAGACACCCAATGCTGTGATTTGCTAGTGTGGATTCCAAGTGACACTCAAATAATTCACATTGACAATTATGTATTATGGTCAACCTTTTAAGCGTGATAGAGTTTAATTATAATAATGAAGTATTTTTGCAGTCTAAAACACACACACATAACCACATGTACATATACTTTATTATGATATCAGTGGTGCATCTATCAAAGTTATGTTTATTGTATATTTATTGAATAAACATTATAGACAGAGTTTTTCTTATTTTAGATGAACCTAATCCGAGATTCCTCTGACTCTTACCCCCGCTTTTATATTTGACATGTGCGGGGGAGAGTCAGAGCGGACTCCATATTGAAAAGTGGGAATTCAGCGACACCAGCTGGTGTCGCTGCTTTACCTACCTCTTACAACTTTATTTCGCGGATCTATCTTCCAAGACGTGAGAATTCAGTTATCGGAAGATTATTCTACAAATACATCATGATTAATACGATGCTATCGCCGTTTAAACGGCCCTAACACCGACAAATGGAGCATCACTTGAATTAGGTCGCCGCCTCGCCATTTGATTTCTTTGCGCATGACGTCAGCACATGTAAACACAAAATTCCATCGTTTAAACGGCGATAGCATCGTATTAATCATGATGTATTTGTAGAATAATCTTCCGATAACTGAATTCTCACGTCTTGGAAGATAGATCCGCGAAATAAAGTTGTAAGAGGTAGGTAAAGCAGCGACACCAGCTGGTGTCGCTGAATTCCCACTTTTCAATATGGAGTCCGCTCTGACTCTCCCCCGCAGAAGTCACAAAATAAAAACGGGGTTAAGAGTCAGAGGAATCTCGGATTAGATGAACCAAAATATATGTATGTATAGACGCAGTGTCCAGCTTTACAAAAATCATTCAATTACATGCATTTACTAAAACAATGGATTTTACTTCTTTTTTAATAATGCAGATTTGAAAACCTTCAGAATGAGAACAAAAAGCTTTATGTTTGATTGTATATTGTTTAACGTTCCTCTCGAGAATATTTCATTCTGATGGAGACGTTCCAAAGGGCTTTATATTTATGTAAATATGTAGAAAAGTTATATTGCATATATGGTATTCATTACTTTTAACTTTAAAAATTCAATGTGGCAGGTATGTGCAGATTTAAGGTATATATATACATGCAATTAATCTAATAAGTTTGTAGGATTTATCTACAATCTCCTTCAAAAGGGGAACCTGCAAATTCACATGATCCACACAAATCTGAAATATTTTGTCATATCAATATCTATACTATGATAGAATATGGCTAAGGAATTTAAAAAAAAAATTATTCTCTCATTTTCCCATCCAACATGGATTCTGCATCTGGAAATTTTATAGCAAAGTTGTGCATCCTCTTTTGAGAAGTGGGATTTATTTGTAAGAAAGAATGGGATATTAAGTGTCATGTCATTTGGAAGTTTGTCAAATATACAAAATCCTTTGTCCGCCAGGAATATATCACCAACTTGCAACTTCTCTAAAATGCCACAATGGTTCACAATTGCCAAATTAGATTTGTATCCAGCATACAGATTAGAAATAAGCTGCATTAGGTGTAATACACATAAGGTCTTTTCTTTGTGGCGACTCTTGTCATTACTGCAAGCGAAAAACTGGCTATTCATATCAATTTGGTCATATTAGGTCACTTCTGTTGCATCCATTGCAATCTTCAATTCTTCTGACTTTTATATTTCAGTTGAATGGACACTCCCAACAGTATTCATGATCCCTTCAAACAAAATTTCATGAATATATGAAAAATATCCACAGAAAATGGTGTATACAGCAACATTTATACCCCCCTGAAATTACTAGGTAATTGAATATTGTGAAATCTGCGCTGACCTGTGAAATTGATAACTAGTCAGTGTATAGAAAGTGCATTGTTCATTTTTCCTTAACGAACCGCTAAAACATACCTTTCCAGGGTCTTTCAATTATGATGTTCCCAATTGTCAAGGATGGTTTCCTTTAATTAAGCAGGTATATTTCTCACTGCAAGTTTACAACATCCTAGTCTTCAAGGGAAGCTGTAAGAACAAAAGCAATACCATTATAGTATTTGGTGTGCATATAAATTTAGATAACACTGAAATGAGAATGAAGAAAATACAGAAAAACCACCTGACACTAAACTTAACAACCGTTGTAACTTCCTGGTTTGATGTACTAGAATACTTGTATCGTACACTGTACCTTTTTAATGTTGAGGGTTTGGTGCTGTATACTCGTGGTCATGTAGATGCACTTCATTGTTGTCTGGTACAGATATATTGGTAGCAGTATCAACTTCGGTTCCTACATGTACGTTTGAAGCAGATGCTTCTGCTTCAGCAGGTTTCGTAACTTTGTGTCTATGAAAAAAAGTAATATACCAAAAGTTTCTGTTTGTATTGACTTAAAGTGGCTCACTACACAACAAAGTTGTAGTTTCTGAAATAAGCACAGAATATGAGTGTTACAATCATTCTTTTGAAGACCATGTGTCACTTTTACATAATTATACAATAAAGATATATGCCAGTTCTCTTGAAACACAATACAAAATTTAATCATGCTGGAGCCTATATAAAGGCAAGTAGTATCAAGGGTGTCCTGTCAACCCTTTCCCCTTTTTCCTTAGGCAAGGTTATTTTTTCTATATTGATACAATAAATAAGTGTTCCTTCCCCTTTTCAGACAGAAGAGAATTATGTAGTAAAAGATGTTAATAAATGTTGAAATCAATAACGAAGAAAAACTTACCCCCCCCCCCATTTATGAAATTGTAGTACATGTAATTTTTTGCTCTTATTATTTTATTTTTATCAGTTCGTCTGTCAAAATCTTTTGTAGGCCTACCCCCTCTGAAATATCTAAACAACACGTCCAGTATATTCTGTCAGTTTATACACACGTGTGTTAATTTGACATGATTATTCGTTGAATTGTGATAATATTACGTACCTACATCTTTGTATCCACCGCTTCCTTACTGTAGCATCGACTAGGAACCTAAATAAACTACATGGCAGGGTTTTCCCAGTCTCATGTATGCAGCCGATCGCTTAACAATACACCAAATTACATATTAGCGCCGATTCTCTGTTACGACTTTATATATTCCACATGTTGTTGTACCCGGAAGT
Source organism: Ostrea edulis (assembly GCF_947568905.1). Classification (NCBI taxonomy): domain Eukaryota; kingdom Metazoa; phylum Mollusca; class Bivalvia; order Ostreida; family Ostreidae; genus Ostrea; species Ostrea edulis. The sequence continues at coordinate 16,128,226 of NC_079166.1, forward strand.
AGTAAAACCGAAAGTGAAACAAAACGAAACTTACAGACCCTATCATCGTTCCCATGTCCGTGTATACGACACAATGGCGGTTTATACGAAACACTCATTGTAGGCGTGCACTCAAACAATATTCCTTTGTTTATTTTGCAGAATTTTTCTTCAGATCTTGGGGATTATATTAGTTAAACCGGTAGGTGTTATTTGGTGAATAATTAGATAGTTGAAAAAATACCGCCAGTTACAGCTTGTATTGCTTTAAATCAAGCAATTAGCAATTTATATGATTTTTAGCGTTGAAATGGAGGGGTATCCCCGACTTCCAGAAAAACTGCCTCCGTGAAAGAAAACAAATTTATCATTAACATGTTCTTCGAGTTTTCCTCTAAAAAAAACTGTCGCTTTGAAATTTTGTTTCACGAGAGCATTTTATGTATATTAAGGTAGTATTCTACATCGTCATAATGGCTGACTTCCTTTAGAAAAATGGATGACAAAATCGATATCAGTATTATTTGACTTTTCCTTTTCTATTTATTAATCTAGCCGAGTAGCTCAGTAGGTTAGAATACGGAATGCTGAACTGTAGGTCAGAGACTTCCGGTCTACTTGTTGTAGTGAGCACGAGGAAATTTTGTGTGTCGGAAAATTTACCTTTTTGCGTCTACTGTGAGTAGTATATTTGCCGACTGCTGTTCTGCAGAAGGCTTTATGTATATATGTTTCAATTTTCTGTGTAAAATAGTTAGACTTTGAGAACATTGTAAATAATTGTGCATAAACGTGAGATGGCAGCCACGTCGGGTGGCAGCCATCTTGGCGGATCAAACAATTTATTCAAAGACAGAAAGTACTGTCGTGAGAATACTGTGGTTGTAAATGTTAGAGACAATTCTCTCATCAAACCCGAGGGAATAATACAATTCGTCAATGAGAACTGTGGTTTGGGGTCTCTTTATGCATGTGTGCCTAAATCAGGTAATTTGTATGAACTTACTCTTGATGGAAAAGCACCAACACAATATTTGCTGGAAGGAATAAGACTTGGCAATGATTTGTTTGAATGTCGTGAAGTTGTACAGACTTCACTGATTGTTAGTTTTTTACACCTTCCTGCTTACATAGATGATGGAGAGATTGAACAAACTTTAACATCAATGGGTGTTGAATTGCTGTCACCTATTAACAGACGATTTTATCCTGGAACTACAATTGCTGACGGAACAAGGTACGTTAGGGTGAAACTACCTCCTCATATGCCCTCTTTTCCATACACTGTGAAATTTCAAAAGGAGTATCATAGGTGTATTCATAACGGTCAAATGAAAGTGTGTTCGCTGTGTTACGCGAGTGATCATTTATTTAGAGCATGTCCAAAATTTGTGTGCTTCAAGTGTAAGCAGCAAGGTCACTACGCGAGGGCCTGTAAAAATCACTTGTGTGAGCAGTGTGGTGAATGGACATTTAAATGCCAGTGTTGCATGAGTGATCACAGTTCTGAAGAAAACAATGAATTGGAAGTGTCTGAGGTGGAGAAAGAGGACGTGTTAGAGGGTAACACAAATATGGAAACAGAAGAGGCGAACGAAGGGGTGCAACATGAGAACGAAAATATAGACGAATCACTTATTTGTGCGGAAACAAAACAAAAGAAACATACTGAGACGACAGAAAATCAAATTATTGTGAATAAAAACGATAAAGTGAATATGTCTACTAATAAAAATGCCCCTAAGGATGGTGAAAACGAAATTCAAGAACGGGAATTGAATGAAGCCTCTCAAGATTGTGAAAACATGATTCAAGAACGGAGTGAGAGTGACTCTAATGTAGGAACAGATTCGGAAAATGAAATCATCATCGTAGAGGGGAAAGGCAAAAGAAAAAAGAAATTGAAGAAGAAGAGAAACGCAAAAAAGAATAAATGAAATGGAAAGAATGGACAAACTCTTATTCTTAATTACAATCATGGTGATAGTAACTTCGTGGAACTGTAATGGATTGTGTAATGTAAATAAGATGAAAATGATATTTAGTTTATTGGATGAAAGGAAGTATGATATCATTGGTTTACAAGAAACTCATTGGCGAGATGACTTCATTGAAAAATATAAACATTTATGGAAAGGAAGTATTATGTACAATAACTCTGAGACGTCGTCAAAGGGTGTAGCTTTTTTGATTAGAAATGAATTAAAAGATAATATTCAATATGTAAAAGGGTGCGATGGTAGATTTCTACATATAAAATACAAAGAAAATGATGAAAATTTTGATATTATAAACATATATGCACCTAACGTTGCAAAAGAAAGGGCCAATTTTTTTCAAGATATGTCTAGTATCATTCCATATTCAGTGAATCTTATAATACTAGGTGATTTTAATAACACACTTGCAGAGATTGATAGATGTGGTAAGACACGTCATGTATATGACCAGGGTTACAAAGCCCTGTTCAATATGATGAATCAACATGGTGTAGCAGATTTATGGAGAAGTAGAAATAGAGGAGAAAAAGTTTTTTCAAGAAAAATGTTAGTAGGAAACATGTTAGTTCAAAGTAGAATAGATTACATTCTAGTTTCACACGTTATAAGAACATATGTTAGAAATATATTTTATGTTGAAACTACACTAAGCGATCATTCGATAGTCGTGATGTACTTGAATAATACTGTTTGTGAAAGAGGACCAGGGTTGTGGATACATAATAATTTGCTATTGAATGATGATACATATAAAACAAAAATCATAGAAATTATTGAAAGAGAAAAAATTGTATATTATATGAAAATTCAATGTTGGTGTGGTGGGATAATTTGAAATACAAGCTCAAAAGTTTTCTCAAAGTTTTAGCAAAACTAGAGCCAGGGAACGAAATAAAGAATATTATGGTTTACAAAACAAAATGCAAAGAATTTCACAAAATTTAGCAAATGGAGTACAAGTTGATATTGAAAAATATGAAGCAATCAAACAAGAATTGTCAGATTTTGAAAATGAAAAGTGTCAGGGTGCAATACTTAGATCAAAAGCACAGTGGGCAAATGAATCAGATAAATGCACGAAATATTTTTTGAATTTAGAAAAACGAAGACAAGAATCAAATTCAGTAAAAGAATTGTTGAGTGACACAGAAGAAATAAAGAAGGATATTGATTCAATTTTAGAAATAGAGTACAATTTCTATTCTAACTTATATTCATCAGTGCGAATTGACTCTGAAAGTAAGGCACAGTTTTTGTCATATGTGAATAGAAAAATTGAAGAAAATGATAAGGAAATGTGTGAAAGGGATATTAACAAAGAAGAAATTGAAACTGCAATCAAGGAAATGGCTAATAATAAAAGCCCAGGATCTGATGGGTTGACTGTTGAATTTTATAAAATGTTTTTACCACAATTAAGAGATATTCTACTCAATTTATTTAAAGAAATTAACAGAAAACAAACGATGTCTAACTCTATGAAAATGGGTGTTATTACGTTGTTATACAAGAAGAAAGGAGATAAGAAATTGTTGAAAAACTGGAGGCCTATAAGCCTGTTAAATGTAGATTATAAGATAATAGCAAGAGTTATGGCAAATAGACTGAAACAGGTATTACCAAATATTGTGTCTGAAACACAGACTTGTTGTATAATAGGAAGAGATATTGCAGATACTCTAGTTAGCATTAGAGATGTGATTGATATGGTAGAGATGGATAATTTAGAGGGTTATGTGGTTAAAATTGATCAGGAAAAAGCTTTTGATAGAGTGAGTCATGAGTATTTACTTGATATATTAGAAGTATTTGGTTTTGGAACCCAATTTAGAAAATGGGTACAGATATTTTATACGGATATATACAGTAGTGTAAAGTGTAATGGACATTTAACAAAATATTTTCCTATTAAAAATTCTGTTAGACAAGGTTGCCCAATATCTGCATTATTATATGTTTTATCAGCAGAACCTCTGAATTATGTCATGAAACAAAATACAGTAATAAGAGGCATTCCAATACCAATGTCAGAAAAGAATGGGTTGATGTTTCAACATGCTGATGATACTACAATGACAGTGTGTGACAAAAATTCTGTTTTTGAAGTTTTCAAAGTATTTGACATGTATGAAAAAGCATCTGGTGCCAAAATAAACATTCACAAGTCTGAAATAATGTGTATAGGAACTGGTAGAAGTTTTGAACAGGAAAAGATATCATTGAGTGTTTCTGAGACAAGTGTCATGAAAATTCTTGGTATTTATTTTGGCAAAAATGGAGTAGAGTGTGAAAATTTAAATTGGAGAGACAAAGTTAGAAACATTAAGCAAACTCTTAATTTATGGAGACAGAGATCCTTAGCAGTTCAAGGTAGAGCCACTTTAATTAATACCTTGTTCATGTCTAAATTATGGTACTCATTGTCAGTTATATCGATTCCACAATGGGCTAGAGACAGTATTCAAAAGGAGTGTACCAATTTTTTATGGAATTTTGGCTCACACTTGGTATCTTATAAAACAATAATTGGTGAAAAACACAATGGTGGTTTGAAAATAGCTGATATCTATCTAAAAATGTTATCATTTAGACTAAAGTTTCTTGCAAAGCACTTTTGTTGTAATAAAGATTTTCTGTGGAAACATATTTTTAGATATTTCCTATCAAAGATTCAAAATTTAGGAGCAGGAATGGAGATATTTTTACTACAGTTTAAGAAAACAGATTTAGAGGGTCTACCACAGTTTTACAATGAATTATTTTGTGCATGGTATGCCATAAAAGATTATATCATTGTTACAGAAAAAGAAAATGATGTTTTTAATTATTGTCTGTTTTTTAATCCGAAAGTACAAAGAAGAAACAAAATGTTGAATTGGAAAGATTTTATTAGTGCTAGTATTACACATGTCAAGGATATTTCATATGAAGTAATTCCGGGATTTTTACCAATATCATGTATTGTGGAGATTTTTCAAGAACAAAATTCAGAGGTAAACGTCTCACTGATTACAAAAAATTATAAGGATTTGTTATTATCTATTCCAGAAGAATGGAAAAATTATGTTCATGAAAATGAGTACAAAAGAACATGCTTTCAGCCAAATTTTGATATTTCATACAGAGATCAAAGGATAGTGTTCCAATCCGGTACAGTACAAATATTTTATAATTTGTTAGTTCAAAAAATGTTTCAAGAACCGGTGTCAAATATTTATTGGCGAGATAAACTTGATATGAATGATAAATCATCCATTGAAAAGCGATGGGAAACGGTATGGGTGTTATACAAAACACCAGATATTACTGAACTGGATTTCAAAATTTTTCACAATATTATATTTACATATGAGAAACTTTTTAAGATAGGGAAGTCTGATTCTAAAATATGTCCAATTTGTATGCTAGAATGCGAGGATATAATGCATTTATTTATTAGATGTAAAGAGTTGGCTGAATTTAAGAACAATTTTGTTATTTATCATCTTGAATCGTTATTGAAAGATTGTGAAAGTGATGTTTTTAACAGATTAAACTTTGAAGAAATATTCATGACAGCATTACATAAGGGTATCAAAAACGTGAATGTATTTTTTGTAAATTATTTTATATCAGTATGCAGATTTTGTATTTATAGAAGAAGACAGATTTTTTTGCAAAGTGGAAAAAAAAATAGATATTGAAAGGCTTTGTAGATATACATTGAGACATTACATTTCATATAACCATTATCAATTGACTGTTTTAGAAAAGAAAATGAACCTGTTTAAAAAGTTTTTCTTACATAGAAATCCTCTATTGAAAGAAACAGAGGGAATATTATTGTTCATATTTTAGATACAAAGTGTTTTAAATGTGATTGTAACTGATGATTAGTCTGTGATATCTGTTTAAATGTTAATCAATAAAAGAGAAAAAAAAAAGAATACGGAATGCTGAACTGTAGGTCGCAGGTTCGAGTCCAGCAGGGGTTATAATTTTTTTTCAGATTACCTTCTACTAAAACTGTATTTTTTGACAAAATGAAGCAAATTTGAAAATTTTCAATTTCAAATTATTGTTGTACAAATCCTCCACTTTTCATCTACGTCAAACTTCTCTGGTGTAGCATACCCCCTTAAAATAAATTGAAACGACTTCACTGGTATTATTTTCAACTTCACCTGTAGGTTAATGTTCCATAGCAGTGTATGGACTCTGGCGTGGTTCAGTGGATAAGATCGTCAACTCTAATACACTATTTTTAAAACGACCAGGTTCGATTCCCTCACGAACACATCTGTTTTTCATATTACGATTTCCATCTAAATATTTTTTTCTCATGTGAAAGACGCTTCTAGTCTTTATAAATGTTTCATGTCAAATCTCTGTTTATAACCATGTGTCGAGTTTTAAAATTTTAAAATTTCATTTAGCGAAACGACTTCATAATAGACACACGACAACAGAAAACAAAGACAATCTTAAAACAATGAGTAAAAACTACAAACCTATAATGGATAGTTGTATAAAAAAGTATAAGTTTGAAATAGCACGTAAACTGTCTGAACTGTGCTCTACAAACTCTAAAGAATATTGGAAGATCTTAAATTCATCAAATAAAAATAAGAAATGCGCCGTCGATATTAACGAAATGTTCCAGTTTATGAGGAATCTTAACTTAGGTGATTTTAATGACGATTTAACAGGGAATTTTAATAATTTTGATTTTGTTCCAAACGATGGAGATAACTCTGATGAGTTCCTTAACACTGTTATTACTGACGACGAAATAGAAAAGGCTGCTAGAAAACTTAAGCACGGTAAAGCACCTGGTTATGATAATGTATTAAATGAACATCTCTCATCAACTTTGTCAATATTTTTTCCTGTGTATAAGAAACTTTTTAATATGGTTTTTGACAGTGGCTTTGTTCCAGATGAGTGACTACTTGGCGTTGTTAAACCTATATACAAAAATAAGGGTGATCCAACATCACCGGAAAATTACCACCCTATTACTTTGTTAAGTTGTCTCGGTAAACTTTTCACATGCATTTTAAATAGTCGACTGGAGGCATACGCCGAGGAAGTTAATTTGATTAATGAAAATGAAGCTGGGTTTAGGAAAAACCATTCAACATTAGACCATTTTATTTCTTTGCAGTTTTTGTCACACACTCTAATGAGTAAAAGAAAAAGAAATTATTTTGCGCATTTATTGATTTTAAACAAGCATTTGACACTGTGTGCAAAAGTCGTCTGTGGAACAAGTTAACTACAAACGGTATCAAAGGAAAATGTTTTACTTATATCAGAAATATGTATATGGGAATTAAATTAATGATTAAGATAAATGGCATGTCAACTGACTTTTTCACATGTAATGTTGGGGTAAGACAGGGCGAAAATTTATCCCCATTTCTGCTTGCTTTGTATATTAACGATCTTGAATATTTTTTACAAGAGAAAGGCATTATTGGCCTACAAAGTATTACTAATTCAATTGAAGAGGAACTTATGTTGTACTTGAAACTTTTAATTCTGCTATATGCAGATGATACAGTTATAATGGCTGAATCTGCTGATGATTTACAATATGCGTTGAATGAATTTTTTATATACTGTACTCAGTGGAAATTGAATGTTAATGTCGATAAAACAAAATTTTTGATATTCTCAAAGGGTCCATTGATGAAAAGGCAATTTTACTATAATGGGGGTGTTATAGAGAATGTAAAAGAATTCAAATATCTCGGTATTATATTTTCTAGATCAGGGTCTTTTTGTAAAGCTAAAAAACATTTATGTGAACAAGCCCAGAAAGCTATGTATGGAATTATAAGGAAAATTAGATTGTTTGATTTACCAATTAGTTGTCAATTTGACCTGTTTGACAAAGTAGTTTTACCAGTTTTAATTTACGGATGTGAAATATGGGGGTATGAAAATTTACAAGTTGTAGAGCGCATTCACTTAAAATTTCTGAAACACATCTTTCAGATGAAAAGCTCTACGCCCTCATTTATGGTATATGGTGAAACAGGTCGTTTCCCAATCTATATTAATGTGTATAGCAGAATGATTTCATACTGGGCTACATTATTGCAAGGTTGTGACTTTAAAATTGTTAATGTACTTCATAAATTTTTGCATACACAATATCTTAACGGTACTGTTAAAAACCCCTGGTTTGAATGTATTCAACGAATTTTAAGCATGTGTGGTCTTTCAAATATATGGAATCAACAAAAGAACATAAATGGAAAATGGATAACAAATATTGTCAAACAAAGACTTCAGGATCAATTCATTCAAACATGGTCGAGCGATATGTTCAATTCATCTAAAGGTAAAATATACAGAACTTTTAAGATAGACTTTGGACCAGAAAAATATTTAGAAAAATTGTCAAAAAAATTCAGAGCTAATTTTCTTAAATTTCGCACCACAAATCACCGCCTCCCTATAGAGACTGGTAGATGGATTGGTATTCCATATAATGAAAGATTTTGTGTTTTGTGTAACGAATCGAAAATTGCAGACGAATTCCATTATATATTAGAATGCAGTACTTTGTCAAATATTAGAAAAGAATACCTACACAGTAGGTATTACACAAGACCTAATGTTATTAAATTTCATGAAATTATGTCAACCATTAAGGTTAAAACACTTAAAAAACTCTGTATGTATATCTCAAAAATCTATGAGTTAGTCTGTCCTCCTTAATATATTTTGTAAATACTTTTTCAATGCATGTATATTGTATATTAGTACATACTCTGACCTTATTCTTACTCAAATGTATGTTTACTTAATGCACCTCATGTACCATATATAATGTGGTTTGAGTGAATAAAATGAACTTGAACTTGAGTTTGAAATATACGGAAGCCGATAAGTGCCAGGGTATATAATTAATATTTATTTAACTGGCGGTCGCCACTTAATTTATGTGGCGGCCGCCACTTAATTTAACTGGCGGCCACCACTTATTATCTGGCGGCCGCCAGTTAATTTATGTGACGGCCACCAGTTAATTTATGGCAGCCGCCTGTTGATTATCTGGCGGCCGCCACTTAATTTATATGGCGGCCGACACTCAATTTAAATATTTTTTATGGCTGTCACCAGTTATTCAACTCCTCTCTCTTTCTCTATCTCTTTCTCTTAAAATGAAAGGGGTCCAATTCCTCCACAATGCTTAGTAATATGTATGTGCTATATATATATATATACACATACATACATATATATATATATATATATATATATTAAAAGAAATAGAATAAACAGTACACAAAGTTAAAGATTTAACGTTAAATCTTTAACTTTGTGTACTGTTTATTCTATTTCTTTTAATATTTTATACCGGACACTGTGATTTTTTTTAAAAACACAATTTGGATATATATATATATATATATATATATATATATATATATATTCGATTGTACTGTTAAATACGTAGAACCACGGGGCTGACCCTCCCATGTGGAATAAGATTAATTGGCGGATTGGCCCCCACCCCACTCTTTTGGTGGTAGTAATGACTGGTAAAAATGTAATAATGAATGAACTGATCAATTGAAGGATGAACGGAGCCCCCTCCCTCCAATTTAGGAGTACGAAGTTCGGACAAAAAAGACATTTTAGGTTCCTTTTCTGCTTGTCAACAATTGTAGAAGACAATTCTCCTCCGACTGTCCCTATACACTTTGAAAAACGATGCTGTGTGTTTGCGTACTATTCTAAATCTTTCCAAAATAATCACTCAGTGATACGAATTACATTGTTTTTGCAATTGGCAGTCGCCATAGATAAAGTGGCGGCCGCCAGATATAGATTAAGAGGAAGTAACCTTAATAAAGCACGTTTCTGCTGTTATATTGTTTCATTACTCCCAATAATTGATACAAAGTTGAAACATGCATTTTATCTGCATATATTCAAAGCTTCCGCTTCTCAAATCGTCACTAATGACCTATCTAGTCACGTGATGCGTCATGACGTCATATGTGTCAATGTGCTGCAGCATCTATGTATGTGTGTGTGAATAGATTCTATTGAAAGTCATAAATCATACAGAATGGATAGTTAATGTTCCGACATCGATGACATCCCGTTAGTATTTAATATTCCGCCATACATATTTGAACCTGCCGCTGAGCCAAATCTTAAAGAAATTCCCTCAGCAAACATTTATGTTAGCCTAATACTACATCGACATTGGCCACTCGGACGGAGATCCCGCTCACAGAAAGGATGGAACGTTTTCAACTTTTGGTAAATATCTGAATGACACATTTCGTTTGCAAACATTTTGACTGTTCCCTTGTAGATCACAATATTTTAAAGCATTAGAGGTCTGTATGTGTAGAGTGTAACATGCATTAGCCAATGCTAATCTAATTAAAATGAGTTCTTCTCTAACCGTTACACTGGAGAAGGTAGAGAAGATTTGTTATTAATTAAATTGATGCATTGACCTACAATGTGTCGAAGGAAGCAGTCGATTTACCGATATCGATTAAATTTATAAATTTATTTTTCAAGGGGTGGGGGGTGGGGTGGGCAACCGGATTTTAAAATTAACAATCTGATGATATCGACTTCTTAAATCGTATAGTGTGTGTTTAAGAGGGCGGAGAGAGAGAGAGAGAGAGAGAGAGAGAGAGAGAGAGAGAGAGAGAGGGAGGGGGCATGGGGCCAATAGTCGTAACCTCTACCTTATAATCATCCCTCTCATTACTTTAAAAAATATGGGGGGGGGGGGGGGGGGGAGACTGTCATTAAGGTCTTCCGTAACAATGGAAGGAAGACCTTCTACTGATTGTGCTGGTTAAGATTATTCTTATTATTTTTTTTTTATTTTTCCTAACTTTGAAGCTTCATATCTCACTCATTTCTGCATGGATTTTGCTCAAATTTTCAGGGTTTATAAACTTTACAGAAAATTTTAAAAATCATGTACTACATTTCAGAAATTCCCTTCTGTTCACGAGTTATTCCCCTTTGAATGAAATTTTAGGGGCTTTGGTTTCCAGACAAAGGCTCCGAGACTTATAAGCTTGGGCAGAAAATGAATTGAAAATGAAAAGTAGGAGCATTGTAGATGTGCACATCGTTTTTTGGTTTTTTGATTACAGCGTTCGAAATGGTGGTTGACAGGGTTAAAAAATTAGGACGCCTAAAGGAGCAAAAAATTACACATATTTTCCTTTGTATCTTTTAAACTAAAAATATTTTGTTAAGACGTGTAGAACAAAAGTTGTGCGAAATGTTAAGAGCTTTCTTTTGATATCCCTAAAAAGGGGCTGACCCCTTCAATTAGGGATCTGGGGATCTTCAAAGTTTTCGCTTTATAACTCAAAAACGGTAAATATTTTGATATGGCTTTCGCTGGAAAATTTGTTCTATAACATCTTATTGATCTCATAAACATAATATTTTGCTCGAGTATTGTGTTATATATGAGTAAAAAGCTTGACCCGCAAACAGGTAACCGTATCATTAGGTAGGTGAAGGGGTGAAATATGCGTATAACTTAAATAAACTTGCTTTAATTGATAAATCTGACTTCATGAAATGCTAATATTCTTTTAAAATAAGGTTTTAACGTGATCTATGGTTCCTTTACAAATCATCTATCGACAACTTTCTTTTTTTATTAGTAGCTTTAATATAAACAATCGTTCCAAAGAAAAAAAAAAAGAGGAAAAAGTTATCTCTTCTACGTTTGTTATTAAAACAACGATATATTTAATTGAAGAAACAAACCTTCAAGCATAGAATAACTCAGTCATTAACTACACGCATCCTACATACACCGCGGGGTTTGTTTTTGTTTACAATTACGTAACCGCCTCGAGGAACCATCGCGTGTGAACCAGGGCATGTACACAAAGTAAACATTGTCGTCCTAAATATAACACAGAATGTTATGTTTTTGATCATATTGGATTTTTCGAATAATTCAGTCTTTCCGGTGATGTATATACTTGTTTATACGTCCCTGGTTTTACGTTTGATTTGTTTTAAATTCAAAACTCTAGAGCATTGAGTCAGGCATCAATTTTAAAATCTGCAATTTAATAGACAGCTCGTTTCTCAATCATGTCTAATTGAATGTGTGTTTAATATCGGAGATTCATCGCTGCTGGACTAGCGATCTGTAATTTCACACTACTTTAACTGAACACACAAGCTTTATTCAAATTCTTCGTTGTGAAAAAGAAAATAGATACATTTTACAAACATAACGAATTATTTCTGAACATGTTTTGAAATCAATAGTTTATAATCAGGATTAAACCAAATCTAAACATGCGTATAGAATATTCAGAAACCCATGGCCGAGCAGTCTCATTTCAAATGATTTGTTGTTTTATTGTTTAAAAACAATGACTTTAATTAAACATTGATTCAGAACTCCTGGTCCAAATCATGTAACTTCGGCACGTGCCCCTGGCGTGAAATTCATACGCGTCTTCTGTGCGCACTGTGTACATGATTTTCCTACATGTATTTACGCAGATAGATATTAGAGTTTAATAAAATACATGTCAAGAAATCCCGTCCAGTCTGAATTAGTTGGCTTCAATAGGGCCATATTACATGCTGATTAATAGTAGCCGTCGCTTATCTCTTAATTGCGGTCACTGATATATAACGGTTTTTCTATACCGGAGATTTTGCTAAGAAATTCTTGGCATGGTAAACGAGTACGATATAGCCGAGTTTGGAACGGAAAATTTGAAAGGGTGGGGTGTAGGGGGGGGGTAGTAAAAATAATTTTAAAAATATGAACTACTGTATCAATACACATTCTGCAGACAGAAAGGTATATTCAATATTCTACAAAATATGCCGGGATCGGGATCGATCGTCTAATGTGTAAAGGTATCACACCGGTAATTGTCCAATCAAAAAATGGTAGTTCCATATATTTAAAAGAATGATTTTTCCCCATCGCGATTCTTCTCATTTCCTCTTCTTTTCTCTTAATTTTTGTACCCCTGATTAGGAAATTTTGTGTAATTTTCGGAAAAAATCAGTTGTATACAAAGGAACTATTTGATGTTGGTAGCTGAGGCTACTTCCTGAGGTGCACTCAGGCTGTTTACACACATGTGAAAAACATGTGGATTTGAGTGTAGTCTTGTTTGCGGGTAAAAACTTTCGAAAATTCTGCATAGGATGTTGTTTTACGGTAAGACGAGACGGGTAACAATGAACATTTCCAACAGCATTATTCGGCATTAGCGCGTTATTGGCATCCATTTAAACAAGTGATAAATTACAACGTTCTAACGATTCATTCAAAATATGTGATGAAGTGCAAGGGGGGGGGGGGGGTCACAATTTGTAATTTTTGCCATTAATGTGCAAAAATAATTTTCAAAACTGACCAAATAAGCCGGTATAGGGTTATTTGAGTGTTGAATACACAAAAATCATGACCATGCCAAGAAATCCCGTCCAGTCTGAATTCGTTGGCTTCAATAGGGCCATATGACATGCTGATTAATAGTAGCCGTCGCTTATCTCTTAATTGCGGTCACTGATTTATAACGGTTTTTCTATACCGGAGATTTTACTAAGAATTTCTTGGCATGTCAAGATTTGAGAGCAATTTATTTGATTTGTATGTATAAATAATTCAAATTCGTCGAATTATTCTCTTCAGTCTGAATATTATGCTATCATAATTTTGTTGTATGATAAAATATTGGTAACAGCAATAAACCTTTATTGTATGTCCTGAGCCATAAATTTCATAAATTTAAATAGTAATTTTTTCTTCATTATTGGGACTGAAAAGTTAAATGCTGAAAGAATTTAATCCCACATACACGCGCGCCTCAAAAGACTGATTCGTGGAATGAGATCATACACGCATGAGTAGTATAAATTTATTAAATACCTTACGATAAAAAATTATAGTACACCTTTATTCAAAGTTCAAGGTTTTTATATCACACAGTTCCGACGGAAGACCTCTTGTTGCTTTGCAACGAGCTTTTCTCTAGTTCATTATATTGTTGCAATTTTTTTTTATCACTACGTTGGCACGCACCGTCATTTTAAAAATAAAGCCGCCGTATTTCAGCATTTTTGACGATTACTAACTGGCATTTTTTCGACCTTTTCATTTCTTACAATTTTAATCGGGGGGGGGGGGGGGTAGTCTGATAGACCGTGTAGTCATTTCGTACATGGTGTCAATACTCAAAACTTCAAGGGGATGGGGGGGGGGGGGCAATATATCGTTTCGTTGCATATGAAATCAAAGGTGCATATATATATATATATATATATATATATATATATATATATTTACACACAAAGCACTAAAATGACCAACGACACGAACAACGAGATTGTCAAATTTTCGGGACGACCCGTCCCTTCTTCAGGACAAACGAAAACAATTACATAATGTGGTCAAATTGTTTTCGTTACATAATGTGGTAATTGTTTTCGTTTGTCCTGAAGAAGGGACGGGTCGTCCCGAAAATTTGACAATCTCGTTGTTCGTGTCGTTGGTCATTTTAGTGCTTTGTATAATTTTTTGTATTTGACCTTGTATCCGTGTTGTGGATCCGACACTTTGAGGTATCGGGTGTTGTTGGAACTTTAGTGCTTTTATATATATATATATATATATATATATATATATATATATATATATATATATATATAAAGTGCAGTGTATGCTACACAGTTTTTGTGGTTGCCAGACACGCGGCGACTTAAATGATTGCCTCAATACCTGGTAGGCTATAAGAGTTCCCAAACTGAAGGCAGTCTCTGATTATGTCCAGTCTGAAGGACAACGAGCCTATTAATTTGTAAACAGAAATGTCGATATCATGAATTAAATGGGTCAGAATGCAATATGTAAGTTCGTCATTGAAGATGGTTTTCCGTTGGTTTGATGTATTTCTAAATTTAGTTCTAAGCTCACAAAATTTCTCCGACTTGCCTCATTGGAAAAAGTAATGAAACTGTACTGCCTAGACAAGACGCAGTCAGTTAAACCACTTTAATGAATGAATGAATCAATGAATGGTGAAGAGCTACAAAGAAAAGTAAAGATTCCATGTACACAAGGTTAACACATCATATAAATACAAAAACATAATCACACAAACGACTTCCAACTGACAATTGAAACGTGTAATAAAAGTTGTACATCACGATTATGACACAAAGTGCGTTCCATAGTTTAAATTTTCAATAAAGGGCTGTGTTTAGATAAACGTGAAAATCCAGTAAAAATTAACAAACCAGACCAAAGAAATTACATAACAGAATAAAGGAGTAAATATAAGCCAGGCAAGATCATATCAGACAAGCAAATAACTATAAATGCATGTTTATAAGTATACCACGTGACTAACCGAAGACCGCATGGAAATCGCAATATACGATAAAATACATGATGTGCATTCCTAAAATAGCTAGAACTTGTGAAATAAATCATACACAATGTACTTAATTAATGCATGCTTACATTGTGGCCAGCCAAGCTTATGGCAATTTCCGAAAGTTGAACGTAGAATTCTGCGTGGCACAAATATACCAAGGGCCGATAACTCTAAAGTTATACGTATGGAAGGCAGTGGCGGCCAATACACAAACATGCCAGTTATAAAACAGATGATTGTAAATCAATGAAAATTGAATTAATAAATGAACGTTTATATGGATTTAACCTTATCTAAGAAAATATCCAAATGAAATACATATATATACATGAGTGTATATATCAACAATATGTTCCAGTACAGAAACTCTTCTTTTTGTGCTGATTATTTCAGCTATATACTGTACAACACAATATAATGGGACATGTAACTGTTGAATTTCTCCATTTTGTATCAATAGCTTGCTGTATGTGCTGTTCACAACTTCATGCTTGCTCGCTTCACCGCGATTGACACGTATGACCTCACATACTAATGGCGCGAAAATCTCTAACGATAATATGCATATCTGGGTTTTTGCACTTTCGATACAAAATAATCACTAAAGCACGCTTTATATCGAAAAAAATAATAATAGCACGATTCAAAACACCACATTTTCATATAAATTTACAAACAATAAAAATCGTGGTAAAGACCCTATGGCAAATACGCAATGAGTATAAATATGAATGAAGGTCAGCTCTACGTCACGAGTGCTGGCACGAAGCTCTGATTAGGGAAAATTCCCGCTTCGGTCTGAATCAATATATTGTTGGATTTTAAAAATCCTACGACAAAGTACGACATCTGAATGTGATTTGTGTTGTTCGATAATCACAGCGAATTTAAAGCTGTGTTTTCAATGAACATGTCCTCGTTATATTTACAATCTAGTAAAAGTTCGCCTGTACAGCGAATTTAAAGCTTAGTTATGTGTTTTCAATCTTGTAAAATTTGTCAAATCAACTCGCCAGTATGTAGTGTGGCATGTGTCTCAAAAAGGTTTTCAAGACTGACATAGATATCAATTTATTTTTTCATCAAGAAATGAATCGTATGCGTCCATGTCCGATTAATTTCATGCTAAGCGAATGGTACTACTTAGACATTTTCTGTTTCCATTAATTACTATTTATATTAAACTCTTTTGGGTTACATTCCCGTCTCATTTTTAGGTATATTTTGGCTGTTTTTGTCTGAAGTATCCATGTAGGTGTCAAAGTGGTGTTTGAATTGAACAGAGACATGTATGTCTCAATTGAATGATTAAAATAAAAGAATGGAATCTTCGGAGTCCCATCACTGTCGACTCTCCGTGTTTCACGACAAGCGTGTCTGTTCAATGCATGTCAGACTGAAAGTCAATATATCACAAGAGACCCATCTACCTCCCCGGACCATGATTCAAACCTACCTATACCTCCCAAGACCATGATTCAAACCCACATCTACCTCCCAGGACCATGATTCAAACAAACCTGAATGCGAACTACCCAAGGATGAATTACGTCGTAAGCATGGCCCTGGTGTTACCGAGACGATTTTCAAATTTTCATGTAAAACTATGACTCCCTATCCTGGGGCGTTGATCTGAATTTGTTCTACCTGATGATGCTTGCATATTAATATGACTATGGACTAGCTATTCTTCCAAATAAGATTTTAAAAGATTTTCTTTTATTATTATGTAAAATTTTGATTCGCTATTGATCCTGCCCCCATGTGGCATAATCTAAACAAACTTAAATCTGCACCACCTGAGGATGTTTGCGGATTGAATTACTAATCACGGTCTTGCTAGTCTTGAGGAGAATATTTCAACATTTTTTAAAGTTACAATATATTCCCATTATATAATGTTCCCTCAATATGACCCCAACCTACCTCTGGCGACCGTGAGTTTCACGAAAACAAACAAGAAGTGGGACTACCTAAGGATGCTTGCAAACTAACATGACTAATCAAGGCTTTGTCGTTCTTGAGAAAAAGGATTTTTGTCCTATATCTCCCCATGTGAATTGTTTATCCCCTATTGGAGTTCTATCCTATCTCAGGGGACAATTATTTGAACAATTTTGAGTCTATACCCATTAAACAGCTATCCTAAACGTTTGGTCTTTTCTGGTTCAGTGGTTCTTGTGAAGATTTTAAAATATTTCACCACATATACATGCATACTACTTATTAATCATAGCCCCTTTGAGAATGGCATGACTCTACATTGGAGCAATTGTGAATCTCCTATATCTAATTGTGCTGTGTAGCAAGTTTGATTGAAAATGACGAAATGAAGTAAATAAAAATGTGTCAAGTTTACAGACCGACGGACGGACAACAGAGCAAATCTCACTTGAGCTTATAGCTAAGGTAAGCTAATACAAGTACATATTGCAGTATATTTTAAACTTACTGCCGTAAAATGGCTGATATATTGCTAAAACGGCCTAAAACCGCAATAAATCAATCGATATATTTTCTTGTTTATGATATATCCCAAGTATTCCCAACAAGTGATTATTTCAAGGTCAGTTTAAAAACACGTACTTTTCACTCACGTGTACTGAAAATACTATATTTTATGCCAGGTAATTCATAAAACGGTACAGCACGGGAGTGATATCCCATGTATTTGCAGAGGGCGATACTTGATCATTTAGTTATCGTTTCGAATCTTGATTATTTAAATTCATTGTTACTATGCCGATCATCTGGCAATTTTCAATGACCTAAAGCTTCGATGTTTTCAATTCAAAAAATTATTGATTGTGTACTACCTGTCCATCAGATTTCCCTACGCCCTCTTTCCTGCAATGAAATTCACCCATCGCCAATCATGTACAAATAAAACCCAGATCAGTATAGACTAAAGAAACACACGGGATGCATTTGGAGATGTTTGCAATACACCCCAAAATAATTTTATTCTAAAATGTCTTAGTAAGTATTTTAGAGTACTTTTAAAAGAAGAACATATACCAATAGGTATTATCTAGGAATCGCAAAGTGCATATAATGTGATTCGTATCTACCTAGGACATACAATGTTTACACTTTTATACATACCGAAGCCAAAAATATTCCGCTTCCAACAGTGTTAAAAGATTAAGCATAAACCGATATAGCGTTAAATATAGATCTCTCTCTGGCTCTCCCCATCTCTCTCATACATGTGCTTACCTGAAACTCCAGTATTTTTGTTGTTCCTTTGAAAATGGCATGCAAGAGACGAGATAATTTTAGATTGGTGCGCAGATGGTTCCTACATGTTTCTGAAACATTCAGGACCCGGTTGTATCAACGAGTCATTAAATTTAGTGTGGGATTAATCACCTAATAAGTCATTAATCCTTAAGTTGGCATGAGTTTATGGGTTCATTAAATACCGTTGTATTTTAAAAACCTTTGTTAAACTCACATTAGTTAATATGACATTAGATATCGAAACTCTCATTAAACACTGATCATATGTCTTACGGCATGACCGTGTTTGAGGGCGAAGCAAACAATATTGGCATTAGTATTTAGATCCATAACAGGACAAAAAATATACCGAAATATTAGCACCTAACGTGTGAGGACAGAGCTCAATCAAAGTATTCTAACTTTAGACATTTTTGATCATTTAGAGAGAAGAGGTCTTAGTCGTGATGGAACAAAGAGTGAATTGGCCGCACTATGTTTTGCTGCAACAAAAATGCAAGTACCAGTCGTGCCAACTTTCGAAAATTCAGTGAAGGAGAACAATCGTCAATATGACAAGATTTTAACCCTTGACGATAATACTGTTCTGCCAAATCCATTTAAATTATGCAAGGGTTGGTTTGGGGAGAAAGAAGGGGTAAAGTTGTGGCCACCCGTGTCCATCAGTGACATTTCTCTATATTTTATGCATAGAAATGACCCTATGAGCTGCAAGTATTTAAATGAGTACAAGGTGGGGAAAGCCTATGGGTATTTTGCAGCTGGGTGGCTCAAAGAAGTGTATTTCCATCCTATTACTTCCAATTCCCCTTATTGTTTGTTGCGTGCTGCCTGCACTCCTTCAATGAAAGTGGCAGATGTTGACCGTTCAGTGTGGTGCTGCATCAAAAAGACAGAGGGAACAATAATGAGGGCTTATTGCTCCTGTACTGCAGGGTAAGTTGTTCTTTGATTCTATATTTCTTGGTGTTTTTCATTTAAGTAAAAAGCCGCATGTATATTTGACAGCAAGTACACAGACAGTTACAGTATTAATATTTATTAATATTATTTGAGCAAATAATATTTTTAAAAAAAAACCATGCAGATTTTTTTTCTAGTTGCCTATCAATATTTCATACCATGCATATGATACACAAGAAAAAAGATATGACATTTGACCACCATTACAAAATTGGGATTGCGAGACAGATGTATGAATCACCTACAGCTCACGATGTAATAGAAGCAGAGGCTCTTTTTAAAAAAAATGTATAGCAAATATAAATAGGGTTCTTCGTATGGTTTGTTTGTGACATGTTCCTTTCATATCTCCTACCCAAAGTAGGTGTGTAAATGAGTAAGGGGTTTTGCTTTCGCCCCCCCCCCTCACAAATGAACTTCTATTTTGGAAAGAAATATGACAGGAATAAACTCACTACCCAAGTGCATTATTAATTTCAGATTAGGCCAGACTTGTAATCATGTGGCTGGACTTGTATTTAGAGTAGAACATGCAGCTCGCATGGGATTTTCCAATCCTGCCTGCACTTCCCTTCCATTTAAATGGACAATCCCTTCCGATAAAAAAACCCACATGGTCCAAGGGAAATATCAACCATGTTGGTGAAGAAATCCCAATATGGAAAAGCAGGTTGGTTATATATAAAATGTTCAGGTTTTACAAATTCTAAAAACAATTCAGTAAATGGGTGTACTTATTTTGTTAAAGTTATTTCAACAAAGGTTTCCAATAATCTGTATATTTATGAAAACATGTACATCTAAAATAAAGAGTGAGATATCATATTAAATTTGATGATAATATGTGTTGTATTGGATGTAGAGATTCTAGGATTGTACTTTATCATGTTTTTATAGAAAAGGAAATGTCAACTGATTCAGTGAAGAAATCTAAAGTTAAAAAAACAACTATTTCAGACAAAAGACATTTAGTTTCTACGACTAAAAGAAAGTTTCAGCCACTGGCCGAGTACTTAGACACTGCTGACAAGCACAAGAAAAGAGACCACCTGCAGTCACTTGGATCAGCACTTAAAGATGTCCTTCCCAATGCTTGTTTGTTCAAAGGTAATACTAAACATAATTGAAAAAGTGCCGAAAACTTATTAACCTACACACACAGACAGATAAACAACCTGAGTCTCGTAATCCCACTCCAACCTTATTGTAGCGGATATACGGTGTAGAGTAAGGGTTAGATTCTGCTCATTGAAATAATAGAAAGTGAATGCTCCTTCACCTCAGGTATTAATTTAGTAATCACAACTATATTTTTCAGGATTACAAGTCCAAACAAAACAAGGCAGTGAACAAACCCAAAGATCCAATGAAGAACAGGTCCTTAGAAGTAGCAGAGAAAACTCACATGATAAAGAGACCCAAATTGATAATCAGAATGGTAATTCTGAAATTACTGACATTAATATGTAACGAAACAATGATCAATCAATTTTGGTTCAGTTGCAGAACTTAGACTCTTAATTGATCTGATAAGGGACGGGTGGATGGGCAGATGAATGAACAACTTGGCATAGAGTGTCAAGAATTTCTTTTCTAAAGACAAATATGCTTCACTCAAACATGATACATTTTTATTTTAAAGTTTATAATGTTACAAATTGTTCTATTTCTCCAGGATTACAGGTGCAGACAAAAGGTCTGGAACAGGTCGTTTGCTCAAAAACTGCAAATTCACAGAATGAAGAGGACCACAATGATACTCAGAATGGTAATTCATTTACTGATATATTGTTGATAGATGAATTCATTACAGTAAACACAAGATAAATAAAATTTGAGAGATGTACGTTTCTCTCCTGGTCCTCCATAATTAAGTATAAAGAAACTAATTTCTATAACAATTTCAGAGTAAGGTCAATGACCTATATATGTAGGTCAGAGTTGCTGTTATTGTTAAAACAACAAAGTTGAATGAATAATTTGATTAATTTCAGAAGTGTTGGGGAAAATATCATTGTTAGATATTGCAAAGGAGTGCAAAGATGTAGACGACTTCATAAAAAGTATCCCCATGTACACAGGAAATGAGATTGATTTAATTTCAAATCTAACTAAAGACCAGTCCAAGTCTGATTTATGGAAAGCTGCTAGAAGGGGGCGTATTACAGCTTCAAGGTACAAAATAAATCAATATTTACCAAACTTTAAATTTATTATACAGTTAGAGATCTAGTATAACAATGAAATATCACAATTAGATTACACTTATTAAATATAGTATGTGTACCTCATTTACATTTCCTTAAAAATGTTGAATTCCTGGCAAAAACTTTTGATACTATTCTGATTTGCTTGCATTGATTGAAAAACGTAATTTTCTCTATGACTGATATTCACAGGTTTTATTCAGTTCACACAAAAGTAGCCAGTTTGAGAAAAAAAACCAACAACAGACACCTAATCTCTCCTGACGCAATTGCTTGCAAAATCATCAATATCAGGTGGGGAATATACATACAATTTCAAAGTATCTCAATACATGATCATGTTTACACTTTCTATATTTGTGAGTAAAGAAACTAATGCAGTAGAACATAAACAGTTTGGGCAAAACTATGACATAATTTACAAATCTTATTTTTTGGAAATAATTGAAGATTTATAGATTTTGTTTACAATGCTCATACAGTCTGTCTTGAATCAAAGGAGCAAAAATTATGAATGGACATGTAATACATAATATTTTGTGTACATTCTGTCAATTCCTCTTAGAGTGAACAATAGTACATGTTATTTTTTATATCACTTATAGATGACAATTCGACCTGTCCAAAAGCACTTGGGCATGGAATAACTATGGAGCCTTTGGCAAAGGCACAATATGTCAAAGAGGCCAGTACCAAACATCTTGGATTCCTAGGTTCTGAATGTGGGTTATTTATCCATCCCGAAGTTTCTTACATTGGAGCAAGTCCAGACATGCTTGTTACATGTACATGTTGTGGAGATGGGTTACTGGAAGTTAAATGTCCTATGTTAGATCCTTGCAAGTCATGCATGCCTAGTTTATGTAGATGTAAACATTCCCTGAAATATTTGTGTCATAAGAATAATGTAACAAATTTGAAGGAAAACACTGCACACTATGCACAGGTACAAGGTCAAATGGCCATTACTGGCAGAACATACTGTGATTTCTATATTTTCACAGACCATGCAACCTTTTGTGAGCGAATAACATTTAATTCACAATACTGGTCATCTATTTTGAGTAGCCTGACATATTTTTTCATGAAGTTTATGTCAAAGGGTATACTAGAATGTGATAATGGCCACAAAACTTCAGATGAACCTATGGATGTTACAGCCATACAAGGCAATGTGTGTTTTTGCAAAATTTGTAATCTGGTTGTTAAAGAGTCAGAAAATGTTTTTTCTTTCCAGGAGCGTAGCATCTGCTGTGACAAATGTGACAATTGGTATCATTTTAAGTGTGTGCAAATGACCGAAGCACGCTTACAGAGTGCAAATTCATGGATATGTAAATTTTGTGTTTAAGTACCAAATGTGTTTGATTAACCATGCATGTACAAGCAAAGATCAAAATGACCTTGAATGACCTTTGTCTGAAACCATATCATTATGCCAGTTACTTATTTGTGCGCTATATGATCTACTTGTTCAAAACTGCTGAGGTAAGGACAATTTTAGTTTTGATTGACCTTAACCTTTTCAAAATGACCTTGAGAGACCTTGGTCCTGCATCAAGTATATCTAGGTAATGGTGGGTAGAGATTACAAAGACCAGTAACAATTTTCACTATATCATCTAAGTGATGTAACATAGTAAAAGGTACCTCATTTTTAATTATGCGAAAAGTTTTCATTCTGCAAATAGCCTGTTCAATATGGATCCCTTTATTTGCAATTTCTTTTGTTTTCCTCACTTCTTGTGTGGTAAATTGACTTGTACCTCTTCTACCAGGAGGAATAATTAATTCTGCATGAAGTAGCAAGAGGTCCTCAGCTATAGTAAAGCCTCTGTCAGCAAGAACCTTGTCATGTGGTTCAATGAGGTCTAGAAAGCCAGAATGCTTCGTTATGTGTTTGTCACTGGCCCGCCCTCCCCAACCATTGGACACAAAATTTATCATTCCTGAGGGAGTGATACAAACAAGGTACTTAGCAGTATTGTGCTTTTTGTAGTCACTCCATGTCTCTGCTTTGACTGAAAGGTCATTTGGAGTTTCAAGAAAAATCTCAGTGCAGTCCACAATATGTCTAACAGCACTGTATGGGATTTTCTTGAATGAGGGGGGCAGATTTTCTTTAACTATTTCTGAAGGGGGATTAAACACAAGGGATCCAATCACCTCTGACAAAATTTTGACCCATGTAGTGAAAATATTAAATTGTTTTTTCAATTTCTTGATAATGGCATCCTTGCTTGTACATGATGAACATCCAGAACAGTCATCATAATCATGCTCATTACTGATATATGAATGCATAATATTGTTTTCAGTTTGGGCATTCTCTGACACAGTAAAAGAGAGTGCAGAATTTGATGTATTAGTACATTCATTTTGGGAAAGTTCAATGTCCATGAAAGTTTTATCATTTGAAACTGTTTTTAATTTTTTCTTTGGACTAGGGAGATGAATCATTTCCCTTTCTTTTGGGGTTTTTCTTGGAGTTACAACAAATTGAATATGACCCAAATGTAAAGTAGGATATGGATTGATACTTGTAGGTTTACTGTCTATGAAATGCAAAGAGCATATTCTTGAATCTGATTTGGGAGTCCATATTTTTGTTGGGTCATTTAGATTTTTTCGATTCACAGCTCTCACCCAGCACTGTCGTTCCACTGCATTATCCTCAGATGGAAAGGTAAATAATCTAAATGGTGGGTCACATGTTCAGGGATATTTCCCATAATTTGTATTGTAAAGAACACATATCCTGCTCTTCCAAATTCTCAATCTATATCCACTGTTTGAACATCCAGTTACACAACATATTCTATTAGACATGACTGTCAATCTATATCCACTGTTTGAACATCCAGTTACACAACATATTCTATTAGAACTGACTGTCAATCTATATCCACTGTTTGAACATCCAGTTACACAACATATTCTATTAGACAGGACTGTCAATCTATATCCACTGTTTGAACATCCAGTTACACAACATATTCTATTAGACATGACTGTCAATCTATATCCACTGTTTGAACATCCAGTTACACAACATATTCTATTAGACAGGACTGTCAATCTATATCCACTGTTTGAACATCCAGTTACACAACATATTCTATTAGACATGACAGTCAATCTATATCCACTGTTTGAACATCCAGTTATACAACATATTCTATTAGAACTGACAGTCAATCTATATCCACTGTTTGAACATCCAGTTACACAACATATTCTATTAGACATGACTGTCAATCTATATCCACTGTTTGAACATCCAGTTACACAACATATTCTATTAGAACTGACTGTCAATCTATATCCACTGTTTGAACATCCAGTTACACAACATATTCTATTAGACATGACTGTCAATCTATATCCACTGTTTGAACATCCAGTTACACAACATATTCTATTAGACATGACTGTCAATCTATATCCACTGTTTGAACATCCAGTTACACAACATATTCTATTAGAACTGACTGTCAATCTATATCCACTGCTTGAACATCCAGTTACACAACATATTCTATTAGACAGGACTGTCAATCTATATCCACTGTTTGAACATCCAGTTACACAACATATTCTATTAGACATGACTGTCAATCTATATCCACTGTTTGAACATCCAGTTACACAACATATTCTATTAGAACTGACTGTCAATCTATATCCACTGTTTGAACATCCAGTTACACAACATATTCTATTAGACATGACTGTCAATCTATATCCACTGTTTGAACATCCAGTTACACAACATATTCTATTAGACAGGACTGTCAATTTGATGGTAAGTTCAAAAATAAAAGAAATAACAGAAAGTAGGATATACAAATTCAGTGCAAACATAAATACAGACTATAGTTCTATTCTGTGCAACAAATTGTGAAAAATATTAGTTTAAGCTGACAGTTAGTGATAACGCATAATGATAATAATAGTGCAGACATATAAAATATATTGCTTATGATAAAATATTAATGACATCTATAAATTAATTCAATTTTTCTGCCACTGAAACACAAACATTCACATACATTAAAAGCATAATCAGTGCATGTGCTACTGCAAATTGTGAGTTCATATATTGCAAGGCAATATTGATTGTTACTTCAAGCTGACTATTAGCATGGTTAGTGGTGAAACATTGGGTATGTGATAGGATATAAGCAGCATGCAGACATTTTGTAACAAAGCACAGGATGGTTATGGGAGGTGAAGCACATAATGTTGAGAATGACAGTGGGTAAATGATGCAGATTAAGATGCAGCAAAGTGGCTCAAAATTAGTAATCCATCAACATTCTGTAATAAAATTCACATCCTTCAGTAAAATCTGCTAAAAATTAATTCTATATCATTAAATGGATACTGTCATACATAAATAAATATATAACAAAATTTAAAATCACTGTCTGGTATGGGATATTGAAATAAATAAAATAAACAACACACAAAGATAAAATTCGAATGCAAGTGCTTCCATTTTAATACCTCAGGTGTTGCATTTAAAAACAATTTTGGGTATGTGAAATATTACCTATTTTAGAATTATTAACTATTTTAAAATGTAACGCCTGAGGATTTTGAAAGGGAGGTGCTTGTGTTAGAATTTCAACTTTTTGTGTTGTTTATGCTATATATATCTTTTAGGCCTTAAATTGGAATAAAACATTATATAAATAGATAGTAAAATTATGTTTCAATTTCTTGGGTTGTAATGTATATATAATACATTTGTGCATGTATTCATGAATTATTGAATGTAATGTGATGAATCATTTTGTACCTCTGCTATGATTGTCCTTCACTTTATCATGTTCATCAATCTTGTTCTTTTGTAAAATGGATACATTTTTTGTTCAAATTTAGTGTAATTCATACATGTAAATAAAAGTTGAAGCAGTTTCATAGTACTTAATTTTGTGATTACTTCAGTACAAATAATAATAGAATCCTGGGAATTTATATTATTATAAGTATGTAAACTGTTTGACTACATTGGTGACTGTACACATAATATTCAAACAAATAGTTTTTCATATATCTAAACCCTGCTTTGTAATTCATTTTATTCTTTTGAGCCTAGACTCTTTAATTTCTGTAATATAAATTTCTATCTAATTAATGCAAGGTGAAGATAACGAACAGTGATCAATCTCATAACTCCTACAAGCAATACAAAATAGATAGTTGGGCAAACACGGACCCCTGGACACACCAGAGGTGGGATCAGGTGCCTAGGAGGAGTAAGCATCCCCTGTTGACCAGTCACACCCGCCGTGAGCCCCATATCCTCATAATTAATTACTTTAGAGGAAAACAGAATATTATTCGAATGGTATTTCACACGTTAAACATGCATTGAAAGCTAAACCGGAAGTGCCTTTTAACCGATAAGGAAAGGTAACTCTTATAAAAAACATGGCGGCCGTAATACTGGATAGGTTTGTATATGACTAAGAAAATAAGATTTACATGGTACCGTATAAGTTTTACATGCTTTTATGGATTTTATGTAACATCTCAGAATAACGTGAACTTGGGTACACGAGATTCAAATGGAGAAATACATGTCCACGCGATAGTATTTGAATCGACGCCATTGGAACCAAAATTTTCAAGTTCCATAGGTATGGTTTAATTTTTCATTAGGCCTAGTTTTCTATATTTTCCTTTTAAACATTTTACCCAATGATAGATATATAGTTATTGTGAATAATAGGCTTGAAAGTTCCCATTGATTTCTATGGCATTTAATC